>NC_143033.1:79373628-79643628 GCF_057628025.1 Oncorhynchus mykiss
CTGTAATGAAACTGAGTCCAAAGTGCATTTGGATATTTTTTTAACTCAATTGAAATGCTAAGTCAGAACACTTACTGCACACTGGAGTAGGTTTGATACCATTATTAGATATAGTGTATAGAAGATAACATCTACCTTTCTTAGTTGTCCCTCTCTTTCTTTCACACTCACTCACTCTTTCTCATCTCACGGTAGAAACCCAGCTCTGAATGCAGCCCGCTGTGGTTTTCTGCAGAGGCTCAGTGTGTCTCTTCTGTCCCAACCAGACCCTGCAGCCAGCATCCTCCCACAAGGTACTGACACAACACATTAGCCACAAAAAACACAGTAGCATTAAGGTTTCATGTCACGGTAAAGCACTTTGTAGCACTTAAAGTCTGTGGAGAAGGCCTTTGGACTTTATTGTGCCGGGTAACGTGTGGTGTGGATGTCCTGTTTGTGACTCTGATGCAATTCAATAATGAAAAGGTCCACTGAGAACTGGTATCAGTGTGTTTTCTCTCGCTCTCTGTCTCTCTCTCTCTCTTTCTCTCTCTCTGAGTGTCTCTATCGCTCTCTGTCTCTCTCTCTCTCTCTCTCTCTCTCTCTCTCACACTCTGTTCCCCAGACTGTGAGGAGATAGAGGCTGTGTTGAAGTCCAGCCTGCCCTCTCTGTGTTGTCGTGTGTGTGAGTGGCCCTCTCTGCTGTGTGAGTCCCCAGGGCCCCAATGTGACCCTGCCGGCCCCAGGGCCACTCAGTACTGTCTGCTCACATTGCTGCACCTGGCCCTGCAGCATGGAGACAGGTACTTGGGGACATGTAGACACTGGCTCAGTTGTATGGTTATTAACGACACGGCATTGCTTTGAAAGATGTCTGTTTACTGCAGCCAGTGGTTGACTTAGCATGAGAGGGTTATGTATGTGAGTGTGTGCATGTGTGTGTGTATATATATATATATATATATATATACACTGAGTCTACAAAATATTAGGAACACCTGCTCTTTCCATGACATAGACTGACCAGGTGAATCCAGGTGAAAGCTATGATCCCTTATCGATGCCACTTGTTAAACCCACTTTAATCAGTGTAGATGAAGGGGAGGAGACAGAGCTACAGAAGGATTTTTAAGCCTTGAGGCATGGATTGTGTATGTGTGTCATTCAGAGGTTCAAGGGGCAAAAGATTTAAGTGCCTTTGAATGGGGTATGGTAGTAGGTGCCAGGCGCCCTGGTTTGAATGTGTCAAGAACTGCAACGCTGCTGAGTTTTTCACACTCAACAGTTTCCCGTGTTTGTCAAGGATAGTCCACCACCCAAAGAACATCCAGCCAACTTGACACAACTGTGGGAAGCATTGGAGTCAACATGGGCCAGCATCCCTGTGGAATGCTTTCGACACCTTGTAGAGTCCATGCCCCAACTAATAGAGGCTGTTCTGAAAAAAGGGTGCAACCCAATGTTAGGAAGGTGTTCATAATGCTTTGTACACTCAGTGTGTGTGTGTGTACAATACAATACACTTCCTGTACCTATCACTGCACCATCAATCGTTTTGTGTGTGCACGTGCATCATAAAACGTTTGTGTGTGTGTGTGTGTGTGTGTGTGTGTGTGTGTGTGTGTGTGTACCAGGCTGCTCTCTGACTCCACGGTGTTCTCCTGTGTGGGGACTCTGCTGTGCTCGGTGCAGGAGCAGGGAGACTCGGCCCTGCCTCCCTGTGTGCTCAGGTCTGCCCTCTACCTGCTGTCTGTCACACAGGACAAGAGCCCCGACCTGGACTGGGTAAGTCAACTCATTTCAATACGATGATAATAGTGGGCTGCTGGCGCTCTAACAACATGTAATACATTGCAGAAGGGTTGTTCATTCCTTGGAGTATTTAACTGAAGTTGTAGTCTATGAAATAGAATCCCACTTTGGTGCAAAAGGCTCCAACTAACACTCTTCATTCTTGGAACTCGGTTATGGAGTTACATCAACTATACATGCCTTTATTTTTGAAAGCTGGGTAATAATGATACCGAAAGAGAGAGAGTTTTCCCTTTTATGTCCACAACAGTGCTAACACAACTCTAGTCCTCAACCCTTTTATGTCCACAACAGTGCTAACACAACTCTAGTCCTCAACCCTTTTATGTCCACAACAGTGCTAACACAACTCTAGTCCTCAACCCTTTTATGTTCACAACAGTGCTAACACAACTCTAGTCCTCAACCCTTTGACGCGTACGATCACGTATTTGTGATCGTTGATGAGTGCTCCCTGTACGATCTCAAATATGTGATTGGAACAGTAGCAACAGAACGTATGACGCAACAAACGCATCTTAACGGCATTGTCCTCTGAACAGCATCTAAATATTTGATGGTACTGATGGAAAATAAACGTCTTAAACTTTATTCCTCAATTTGACCTTTTTATTGTAAAAGATGAATGCAAACTTCATCATCCAATCATCACACGGAACACATCCACAGCCAAACTCATTCCATAAACCAGTCTAAATGACAGGTTGTGCTGATGTACCACATCTCTGGTGAGCACAAGAGACTAATGTAATGTTGTTTAGAAAATAAATGCGTGTCAACTAAGCTGACAGCAGCTAAATTCTTTATGATGGTAACCATGTTTTTTATGTTTGACTTGGCAAATACTCTCGAATCCCAGAATGCCATTCACTATAAGATGCAAATAAACAAATTCAAAGATGGCTGCGCTCATTGCCAGAAAAATATGAACTTAGTTTAGCCACTTTTCAGCATATTAAAAATCGTCGATGTACTTGTTACAGTATATACAAGAACAACGCATTTAAAAGTGACCTTTTACTGTCCACAGCACAAGGTGCACCTGTGTAATGATCATGCTGTTTAATCAGCTTCTTTATATGCCACACATATTTTGGAAAATGAAAAATGCTCACTAACACGGATGTAAACACATTTGAGAATAATACGCTTTTTCTGTGTATGGACCATTTCTGGGATTTTTTTTGCAATTTCAGCTCATGGAACATGGAATCAACACTTTACATGTTGCAGTTGATATTTTTGTTTGGTGTAGTTGCAAGGAGAACAAAGCGGCTTCACTCTGTAGCGTGATATCAAGTGCAATAGAAGAAAATGTGCTTTGACGTTCCTCTCCGCCGGATGGATACCCATTGAGGTTGTGTAGGTTAATTTCTGTAGCTCAAGGGCACACCACAACTGTATGTCCACTCTGGGGGGTTGAACTAACTAGTTACCATCAGCTCTTCCACTAGAACACGCTGCACGATTTAATTTGCAAAAAATAAACTCAGCAAAAAAAGAAACGTCCTCTCACTGTCAACTGTGTTTATTTTCAGCAAACTTAACATGTGTAAATATTTGTATGAACATAACAAGTCTCAACAACTGAGACATAAACTGAACAAGTTCCATAGACATGTGACTAATAGAAATTGAATAATGTGTCCCTGAACAAATGGGGGTCAAAATCAAAAGTAAGAGTCAGTTTCTGGTGTGGCCACCAGCTGCATTAAGTATTGCAGTGCATCTTCTCCTCATGGACTGCACCAGATTTGCCAGTTCTTGCTGTGAGTCACATGCAAGTTCAAGGCACCTCACCTGCTGTGAGGCCCTAGCCCTCACCCTCCGATCCAACAGGTCCCAGACGTGCTCAATGAGATTGAGATCCGGGCTCTTCGCTGGCACTGACATTCGCAGAACACTGACATTCCTGTCTTGCAGGAAATCACGCACAGAACGAGCAGTATGACTGGTGGCATTGTCATGCTGGAGGGTCATGTCAGGATGAGCCTGCAGGAACGGTACCACATGAGGGAGGAGGATGTCTTCCCTGTAACACACAGCGTTGAGATTGCCTGCAATGACAACAAGCTCAGTCCGATGCTGCTGTCACATACCGCCCCAGACCATGACGGACCCTCCACCTCCAAATCAATCCCGCTCCAGAGTACAGGCCTCGGTGTAACGCTCATTCCTTCGACGATAAACGCGAATCTGACCATCACCCCTGGTGAGACAAAACCGCGACTCGTCAATGAAGAGCACTTTTTGCCAGTCCTGTCTGGTCCAGCGACGGTGGGTTTATGCCCATAGGCAACGTTGTTGCCGGTAATGTCTGGTGAGGACCTGCCTTACAACAGGCCTATACAAGCCCTCAGTCCAGCCTCTCTCAGCCTATTGCGGACAGTCTGAGCACTGATGGAGGGATTGTGCATTCCTGGTGTAACTCGGGCAGTTGTTGCTGCCATCCTTTACCTGTCCCGCAGGTGTGATGTTCGGATGTACCGATCCTGTGCAGGTGTTACACGTGGTCTACCAATGCGAGGACGATCAGCTGTCCGTCCTGTCTCCCTGTAGCGCTGTCTTAGGCGTCTCACAGTACGGACATTGCTATTTATTGTCCTGGCAACATCTGTAGTCCTCATGCCTACTTGCAGCATGCCTAAGGCACAGTTAACGCAGATGAGCAGGGACCCTGGGCATCTTTCTTTTGGTGTTTTTCAGAGTCAGTAGAAAGCCCTCTTTTAGTGTCCTAAGTTTACATAACAGTGACCTTAATTGCCTACCGTCTGTAAACTGTTAGTGTCTTAACGACCGTTCCACAGGTGCATGTTCATTAATTGTTTATGGTTCATTGAACAAGCATGGGAAACAGTGTTTACAACCCTTTACAATGAAGATCTGTCAAGTTATTTAGATTTTTACAAATTATCTTTGAAAGACAGGGTCCTGAAAAAGGGACGTTTCTTTTTTTGCTGAGTTTATATACTTTATATTAACCTATAGGGTTAACTGTAGGGTGACTATCTAATGTAAATAAAATGCAGCCAGGGGAGTATGGAAATTATTGTTTTTGGCCTCTTTCTTGCTCTTTCATCTCTCGCTCCAGTTAATTATTTCTCCCTCTTATCCCTCTCCCAATCTCTAGCCGTGGGCCCTCTCCCTCTGGCTCTGTGGTTGCTGTGCCTGATGCAGACCAGTGGCTCTACTGAGAATGAGATGGACGGCATCCACTTCAAACTGCTCTACCACGGTGAGGTCACAGGGTCAAAAGGAGTCAGTCATGCATAATTCACTCAGCTCTATAGCTTTTGGTCCAACGTCATAACTTCTCCACTATTTCTCGCTGTACTCACTCTGTACTCACGCTGTAATCTCGCTGTTCTCGCTGTACTCACTCTGTACTCATGCTGTACTCACTCTATACTCACTCTGTACTCGCGCTGTACTCACGCTGTACTCATGCTGTACTCACTCTATACTCTGTACTCACTCTGTACTCACGCTGTACTCACTCTGTACTCACTCTGTACTCACTCTGTACTCACGCTGTACTCTCGCTGTACTCTCGCTGTACTCACTCTCTACGTTCATTATCAGTTCAATCGATATATAAATGCCTTAGAGTTTTTGCTCACATCAACAAAGCATATGCCATAAGCATAAGCTGAATTTGTAGATGAAAGTAGTATTTAAGTATCAATAACATGTCGGATTTCTTCCGACTACAGATGTTATGATCTTGCATTCTGTCTGATGTCTTATTTTGTCTGCTGTCTGATTATGGGCGCGTTCCAGTGAGTAACCTGGCAGGGAAGCTGCAAGCCTCCAACACGGAGTGTCTGCTGCCAGCCTTCAGCTACCTGTACTGCTGTCTGTGCCTGTCCCTCCCCCTCACTGCACTGACAGAGGTGACAAACTCAGTCTGCCACCCTGTCCTTCTCATTAAGTGCAGCACATCGAGAAGCCTTCATACACTCTGCCACCTGCCTCTCTCTCTCACACACACAGTCCCCCAGAGACACAGATTGCGTTGTGCCGTCTGGCCTGTAAGAGAGGCACACACTTGTACAGAACCAGTCGGTGCCATTCACAAGGGCACACAACACACTCACACATTAAATTGGTAGTATGTTTTATATATTGGATAATGTCTTGAGTGTGATCTTTTTGTTTTTTCCCTCCCCAGCTGTGTCCATGCTGCTGTGTAACGCCAGGCTGATGGACCAGCTGCAGGCTACTCTGAATCTCTCCTCCTCCTCTTCCCTCTCTCCTCCGTCTGCCCTGCTGTGCTGCTCTCACCACCCTGCAGCACACTCATTCAGCTCAGGTTGTTCTGTCACGCTAACCCTTATGAAGACCTTTACACAGGCTACACAATGTACACCCTTATGAAGACCTTTACACAGGCTACACAATGTACACCCTTATGAAGACCTTTACACAGGCTACACAATGTAGTACAAAACACACTGGAGTGAGGACAGGAGCAGGGGACTTACCAGGGGAGACACACTGTCCTCTACAGCTGACAATGGAACACACACATTGAATACAGCACTCAAAACAGAAAAATGTATCAGAGACCTTGATGTTAGACAATACATTTGTCTTTTTGTACTGTAGAACAGTGTGTTGTTGAACAGAGAGCGTTGTTGACATAGAGATTCTGTTAAATTACATTCCTAGTTCTATGGTTGTTGCCTTATCATGTCTTGTCATTTTCTTCCCTTTCTGAATCCCAAGGTCCATAGAAGCATCAGGTTGAACCTGGGCAGCACGGTGCAGGCCCTGGTCTTTGGGAAGAGGAAGACAGGCAGCCTCTTACTGGGTAACAACGCTCCACCACACTAAGCAGAGCAAAGCAGCATTGTTACACAGGCTTTAATTCTGTTATGTGGCCTTCCTCCAACAGAGGAGTTGGGATGGAAATGTCCCGCTGGTTGTGTATCTCTGTCTCCCTGTTGTATGAGTGGGCTGTCAGGGTGATCTACGGTCTCTCTCCTCCGCTTCCGCCTCCTCCCTCTCTCTGTTTTCTCTCTCGCTCTCCTTCTCTCTTTCTGCTATCGCTAATTGTCTCTTCTCTCCCTTAGAGGGGTCTAATATCTCAGTGTACATGAGTGTTTGACAAAAGGGTCCTCTTTCAACCTCTCCCCTCTCTCTTCTCTGCCCACGTTCTCCCTCTCCTCACTCCAAATCTCCTTGAATCCCACCCCATCCCCCTCCACATCCTCTCGTTTCTCTGTCTTCCCTCATTCTGCCTCTCCTCCCTTGCCTTCCACCCCACAGCTAGTTCCCTGAGGCTGCTGCAGGCTGTTCTAGATGTTGACCTGGAGTCTCCAGTGCTGTGTGTGAGTGTTGGCCCTGGGGCAGGACAGAGGCTGTTAACACTACAGAGCTGTTAACACTACAGAGCGGTTAACACTACAGAGCTGTTAACACCCCAGAGCTGTTAACACTACAGAGCTGTTAACACTACAGAGAGGTTAACACTACAGAGCGGTTAACACTACATAGCTGTTAACACTACAGAGATGTTAACACTACAGAGCTGTTAACACCCCAGTTGTTAATAACACTACAGAGCTATTAACACTACAGAGCTGTTAACACTACAGAGCTGTTAACACTACAGAGCTGTTAACACTACAGAGCTGTTAACACCCCAGTTGTTAACACTACAGAGCTGTTAAAACTACAAGGCTGTTAACACTACAGAGCTGTTAACACCCCAGTTGTTAATAACACTAAAGAGCTGTTAACACTACAGAGCTGTTAACACCCCAGTTGTTAATAACACTACAGAGCTGTTAACACTACAGAGCTGTTAACACCCCAGTTGTTAATAACACTACAGAGCTGTTAACACTACAGAGCTGTTAACACCCCAGTTGTTAACACTACAGAGCTGTTAACACTACAGAGCTGTTAACACTACAGAGCTGTTAACACTACAGAGCTGTTAACACCCCAGTTGTTAATAACACTACAGAGCTGTTAACACTACAGAGTTGTTAACACCCCAGTTGTTAACACTACAGAGCTGTTAACACTACAGAGCTGTTAACACCCCAGAGCTGTTAACACCCCAGTTGTTAATAACACTACAGAGCTGTTAACACCCCAGTTGTTAACACTACAGAGCTGTTAACACTACAGAGCTGTTAACACCCCAGTTGTTAATAACACTACAGAGCTGTTAACACCCCAGAGCTGTTAACACCCCAGTTGTTAATAACACTACAGAGCTGTTAACACCCCAGAGCTGTTAACACCCCAGTTGTTAATAACACTACAGAGCTGTTAACACCCCAGTTGTTAACACTGCAAGCTGTTAACACCCCAGAGCTGTTAACACTACAGAGCTGTTAACACCCCAGAGCTGTTAACACCCCAGAGCTGTTAACACCCCAGAGCTGTTAACACTACAGAGCTGTTAACACTACAGAGCTGTTAACACTACAGAGCTGTTAACACTACAGAGCTGTTAACACTACAGAGCGGTTAACACTACAGAGCTGTTAACACTACAGAGCTGTTAACACTACAGAGCTGTTAACACTACAGAGCGGTTAACACTACAGAGCTGTTAACACTACAGAGCTGTTAACACTACAGAGCTGTTAACACTACAGAGCTGTTAACACTACAGAGCGGTTAACACTACAGAGCTGTTAACACTACAGAGCTGTTAACACTACAGAGCTGTTAACACTACAGAGCTGTTAACACTACAGAGCTGTTAACACTACAGGGCTGTTAACACTACAGAGCTGTTAACACTACAGAGCTGTTAACACTACAGAGCTGTTAACACTACAGAGCTGTTAACACCTCAGAGTTCTTCCCCATACTGTTTTTCTTCCTACATTTTCCATTGATTCATTGTTTTCATTGTTGTTCGACAAGCATCCCTGATAGAACACAAGGCTGATGTGGTAAAGCACTCAAATGTGTCCTTCCTTTCTACCCTCTGTTTCTCTTTCTCTACAGTGCAGCCTTTTCTATTCTATGTATAGTACACTGGTGTTAATGGCAGGGTTATGGGGATAAACACACTTCGTAAATACTGCGTATCATTACTGTCATCACTTAATAATGTCTGGGTCAGAGCTCACAGTAACTCTACATGAAGCGTCTTCAACTCCTCCTTTCTCTCCCGCTGTCTCTATAGCATAGTTTAGTCTATGCTGTGTATGTATAGTGAAGAATGCACTTAATGTGTCCCTCTTCCTATATAACCAATTTGGTGTTGAATAATTCCATATCAGTGGCTGCTCTGTAGAGCGTAGCTCCTCCTCGGTCCACTGCGCTGTGGTGCGCTAAGCCGATGATGTGAGTCTGCACTGGCTTCCAGGATTAGACTGGAACTCTCTGTGGACCTCCTCTCTATAGCCATCTGCCCTACTTCACTATTTTTGGACATTAATCACTAGTCACTGCCTCAGTAGTGATTAATGTCTTTAGTATAGTATTTGCTCACCTAAAAACAAGCAAGATGTCTGGCTCTCACAGACCTGTAACTTCTTCTTTGAGAGGCTCCTCTGTCCTCCACTCGTTACCTGTATTATTGGCACCTGTTTGAACTTGTTATCAGTATAAAAAACACCTGTGATTAATGTCCAAAAATAGTGAAGTAGGGCAGATGGCTATAGAGAGGAGGTCCACAGAGAGTTCCAGTCTAATCCTGGAGTGGGAGGTAATGCATTATTAAATAATCCCTCACTCTCTCTCTTTCTCTCGTTCTATCTGGTTCTCTCTCTTTTCCATCCCTCTGTTTGGCTTAATATCTTCTCTCTCTCTCTTCTATTCATCCCTCCAGCTGGCTAAATGTCTTTCTGTCCTCCGCCTCTTCCAGAAGCAGGAGCTGTTGCTAAGTGTGTCAGTGATCTGCCTGGGGTCTCTGCTGCAGTTTCTGCAAAGGAGAAGTCCATCTACAGGTACCAGACTCAGACAAATCAAATCAACAGGTGTACACTAACAGTGAAATGTTTCCTTACGGGTCCTTTTCCAACAACGCAGAGTTAAAGATAACAATAGAAATAGTGACACACGGAATAAATACACAGTGAATAATGAATAACAGTAACAAGTAAAAATAACAACACAGGTATCTTTTGGTTGTCACTATAGCAACAGCCTCCAGGAACAACAAAATACACAATATTCACATCTTCCAGTTAAATGAGGAAAGGGAATTAAAAGGAAAAAAATGTACATATATATCACATTCCCAGTGGGTCAGAAGTCTACATACACTCAATTAGTATTTGGTAGCAATTAGTATTTAGTATTTGTGTCAAATGTTTCGGGTAGCCTTCCACAAGCTTCCCACAATAAATTTTGGCCCATCCCTCCTGACAGAGCTGGTGTAACTGAGTCAGGTTTGTAGGCCTCCCTATATGCTTTTTCAGTTCTGCCCACAAATTTTATATAGGATTGAGGTCAGGGCTTTGTGATGGCCACTCCAATACCTTGACTTTGTTGTCCTTAAGCCATTTTGCCACAACTTTGGAAGTATGCTTGGGGTCATTGTACATTTGGAAGACCCATTTGCGACCAAGCTTTAACTTCCTGACTGATATCTTGAGATGTTGCTTCTATATATCCACATAATTTTCCTTTCTCATGATGCCACCTATTTTGTGAAGTGCACCAGACCCTCCTGCAGCAAAGCACCCCCACAACATGATGCTGCCACCCCTGTGCTTCACGATTGGAATAGTGTTCTTCGGCTTGCAAGCCTCCACCTTTTTCCTCCAAACATAACGATGGTCATTATGGCCAAACAGTTCTATTTTTGTTTCATCAGACCAGAGGACATTTCTCCCAAAAGTACGATCTTTGTCCCCATGTGCAGTTGCAAACCGTAGTCTGGCTTTTTTATGGCGGTTTTGAAGCAGTGGCTTCTTCCTTGCTGAGCAGCCTTTCAGGTTCTGTCGATTATAGGACTCGTTTTACTGTGGATATAGATACTTTTGTACCTGTTTCCTCCTGCATCTTCACAAGGTCCTTTGCTGTTGTTCTGGGATTGATTTGCACTTTTCAAACCAAAGTACGTTCATCTCTAGGAGACAGAACACGTCTCCTTCCTGAGAGGTATGACGGCTGCGTGGTCCCATGGTGTTTATACTTGCGTACTATTGTTTGTACAGATGAACGTGGTACCTTCAGGCGTTTGGAAATTGCTCCCAAGGATGAACCAGACTTGTGGAGGTCTACAATATTTTTTCTGAGGTCTTGGCTGATTTCTTTCGATTTTCCCATGATGTCAAGCAAAGAGGCACTGAGTTTGAAGGTAGGCCTTGAAATACAACCCGAGGTACACCTCCAATTGACTCAAATGATGTCAATTAGCCCATCAGAAGCTTCTAAAGACATGACATCATTTTCTGGAATTTTCCAAGCTGTTTAAAGGCACAGTCAACATAGTGTATGTAACCTTCTGATCCACTGGAATTGTGATACAGTGAAATAATCTGTCTGTAAACAATGGTTGGAAATATTACTTGTGTCATGTACAAAGTAGATGTCCTAACCAACTTGCCAAAACTATAGTTTGTTAACAACAAATTTGTGGAGTGGATGAAAAACGGGTTTTGCTTTCTCCAACCGAAGTGCTTGTAAACTTCCGACTTCAACTGTATATACAGGGAGTACCAGTACCGAGTCGGTGTGCAGGGGTACGAGGTAATTGAGGTAGCTTTGTACACATGGGTAACAGGTAAAGTGACGAGGCAACAGGATAGATAATAGACAGTAGCAGCAGCGTGTGTGGTGAGTGTGAAAGTGTGTGTGTGTGGCGTCAGAATGCCTGTATGCGCATGTTATGTGTGTGTGAGCATATGTAGTGTGTGTGTTGGGGTGTCAGTGTAAGTGTGTGTGAGTGTGTGGGTAGAGTCCAGTGTTTGTGAGATTTAGTTATTAAAAGGGTCAATGCAGGTACAGTGGGGCAAAAAAGTATTTAGTCAGCCACCAATTGTGCAAGTTCTCCCACTTTTAAAGATGAGAGAGGCCTGTAATTTTCATCATAGGTACACTTCAACTATGACAGACAAAATGAGAAAAAAATCCAGAAAATTACATTGTAGGATTTTTAATGAATTTATTTGCAAATTATGGTGGAAAATAAGTATTTGCTCACCTAAAAACAAGCAAGATTTCTGGCTCTCACAGACCTGTAACTTCTTCTTTGAGAGGCTCCTCTGTCCTCCACTCGTTACCTGTATTAATGGCACCTGTTTGAACTTGTTATCAGTATAAAAACACCTGTCCACAACCTCAAACAGTCACACTCCAAACTCCACTATGGCCTAGACCAAAGAGCTGTCAAAGGACACCAGAAACAACATTGTAGACCTGCACCAGGCTGGGAAGACTGAATCTGCAATAGGTAAGCAGCTTGGTTTGAAGAAATCAGCTGTGGGAGCAATTATTAGGAAATGGAAGACATACAAGACCACTGATAATCTCCCTCGATCTGGGGATCCACGCAAGATCTCACCCCATGGGGTCAAAATGATCACAAGAACGGTGAGCAAAAATCCCAGAACCACACGGGGGGACCTAGTGAATGACCTGCAGAGAGCTGGGACCAAAGTAACAAAGCCTACCATCAGTAACACACTACGCCGCCAGGGACTCAAATCCTGCAGTGCCAGACGTGTCCCCCTGCTTAAGCCAGTACATGTCCAGGCCCGTCTGAAGTTTGCTAGAGAGCATTTGGATGATCCAGAAGAAGATTGGGAGAATGTCATATGGTCAGATGAAACCAAAATCTAACTTTTTGGTAAAAACTCAACTCGTCGTGTTTGGAGGACAAAGAATGCTGAGTTGCATCCAAAGAACACCAAACCTACTGTGAAGCATGGAAGTGGAAACGTCATGCTTTAGGGCTGTTTTTCTGCAAAGGGACCAGGACGACTGATCCGTGTAAAGGAAAGAATGAATGGGGCCATGTATCGCGAGATTTTGAGTGAAAACCTCCTTCCATCAGCAAGGGCATTGAAAATTAAACGTGGCTGGGTCTTTCAGCATGACAATGATCCCAAACACACCGCCCGGGCAACGAAGGAGTGCCTTCGTAAGAAGCATTTCAAGGTCCTGGAGTGGCCTAGCCAGTCTCCAGATCTCAACCCCATAGAAAATCTTTGGAGGGAGTTGAAAGTCCATGTTGCCCAGCAACAGCCCCAAAACATCACTGCTCTAGAGGAGATCTACATGGAGGAATGGGCCAAAATACCAGCAACAGTGTGTGAAAACCTTGTGAAGACTTACAGAAAACACCTCTGTCATTGCCAACAAAGGATATATAACAAAGTATTGAGATAATTTGCAAATAAATTCATTAAAAATCCTACAATTTGATTTTCTGGATTTTTTTCCCTCATTTTGTCTGTCATAGTTGAAGTGTACCTATGATTAAAATGACAGGCCTCGCTCATCTTTTTAAGTGGGAGAACTTGCACAATTGGTGGCTGACTAAATACTTTTTTGCCCCACTGTATACCCGGGTATCCATTTGATTAGCTATTTAGCAGCCTTGTTTAGCAGTCTTTTGGCTTGGGGTTAGAAGCTGTAGCAGGTAGAACAGAGAGAACAGTCTATGGCTTGGGTTGCTGAAGTCTTCCTCTGATTCCGCCTAGTATAGAGGTCCTGGATGGCAGGGAGCTCGGCCCCAGTGATGTACTGGGCCGTACTCACCACCCTCTGTAGCGCCTTGCGGTCGGGCTCCTTGCAGTTGTCGTATCAAGCGTTGATGCAGCCAGTCAAGATGCTTTCAAAGGTGCAGCTGTTGAACTTTTTGAGGATTTCAGGGTCCATGCCAAATATTTTCAGCCTCCTGAGGGGAAGAAGCGATGTTGTGCCCTCTTCACAACTGTGTGGGTGTGTGTTTACCATGTTAATTCATTAGTGATGTGGACACTGAGGAACTTAAAGCTCTTGACCCGCTACACTACAGCCCCATTGATGTGGATGGGACCGTGCTCGCCCTTGCATTTCCTGCAGTCCACGATCAGATCCTTTGTGTCGCTGACTTTGAGTGAAAGGTTGTAGCCCTGGCACCAAACTGCCAGGTTTCTGACCTCCTCCCTAGAGGCTTCCTCATAGTTGTCGGGTGATCAGTCCTATCAGCGTGGGTGGATGTGTTGTTGCCTACCCTCACCTCCTGGGGGCGGCCTGTCAGGAAGTCCGGGATCCAGTTGCAGAGGGAGGTGTTCAGTCCCAGGGTCCTGAGCTGGGTGATTATTTGTTTATTTGGACGATGGTGTTGATTGTATTCATTTTGTCCTGGTGGGTGAGGGCAGTGTAGGGTGTAATAGAGATTGCATCATCTGTGGGTTTGGGGTGTCTGGGATGATGGTGTTGATGTGATACATGACCCACCTTTCAAAGCATTTCATGGCTATATATTTTAGTGCTATGGGGCGATAGTTATTTAGGCAGGTTACCTTGGCGTTCTTGGGAACCGGGACTATGGTGGTCTGCTTGAAACAAGTTGGTATTACAGACCGGGTCAGGGATAGGTTGAAAATGTCAGTGAAGACACTTGCTAGATGGTCAGCACATGCTCTGAGTACACACCCTGGTATTCCGTCTGGCTCTGTGGCCTTGCGAATGTTAACCTGTTTTTGGTCTTACATTGGCTACGGAGAACAAGATCACACAGTCGTCCGGAACAGCTGGCGCTGTCATGCATGGTTCAGTTTTGCTTGCCCTCAAAGCGGGCATAGAAGGCATTTAGCTTGTCTGGTAGGCTCGCGTCACTGGGCAGCTCGCGTCTGGTTTTCCCTTTGTAGTCCGTAGTAGTTTTCAAGCTCTGCCACATCTGACGAGCATCAGAGCCGGTATAGTTGGATTCAATCTTAATCCTGTATTGATGCTTTGCGTGTTTGATGGTTCGTCTGAGGGCATAGCGGGATTTCTTATAAGCTTCCGGATTAGTGTCCCGCTCCTTGAAAGCGGCAGCTCTAGTCTTTAGCTCGATGCAGATGTTGCCTGTAATCCATGGCTTCTGGTTGGGATGTGTACGTACGGTCACTGTGGGGACCACGTCGTCAATGCACTTTGATGAAGTTGATGACTGAGGTGGTATACTCCTCAATGCCATTGGATGAATTCCAGAACATATTCCAGTCTGTGGTAGTAGAACAGTCCTGTAGCGTAGCATCTGCACCATCTGACCACTGTGTATGTCAGTGTATTCACGCCTCATCCTGACCTCTCCTTTTCCCTTCTGTCACCAGCCCAGCATGTGGTGTGTCAGCCCTGGAGTCGCTTCCTGCTCTACTCTCTGCTCAACTCTGGAGAGAGCTGCCTGCTGCACCCAGCCACACTCACACTACTCACACTGGTAAGACTGCACCCAGCCACACTCACACTGGTAAGACTGCACCCAGCCACACTCACACTATTCACACTGGTAAGAATGCACCCAGCCACACTCACACTGGTAAGACTGCACCCAGCCACACTCACACTGGTAAGACTGCACCCAGCCACACTCACACTACTCACACTGGTAAGACTGCACCCAGCCACACTCTGCTAGGTGAACTGAACAAGTGTGCTCGCATACTCCCTTAAAAGACCTTTGCTTGAAAAACGAGAAGAAAGAGGCAATAGTACTGTTTGTCTTGAGACGCCATAGCCAGTATACACTTCCTCAAAATAGTTAGAATTCATCTAAGATAACTCAAGAAAACTGCAATTCATTTGGATGTTTTTGCCAAGGAGATCTTAGTCACACAATTTTACATCTAACTAAGATGTTTGGTGCAGTATTTCTCAAGTGAAAAAATCTACATGAAAACAAATTGACTGTCATTGAATGACAACAAACACTTAATTGAAGAATCCCTACTGTTGACCAATCACAGACGAAGGAGCGTAGACTTTTTCTACCGAACTTCGGCTTGTCACAAGAAAAATGTTTGAGTAGACAAATAGTCGAAAAAACCCTTGCGAAGACCAAAACGTCCCAAGATGGCATCATAATAAATACACATATATGAACTACTCCGAACTGTTTTGGATGGGAAGCATGCAGATGCTTCAAGACTGCACCCGGACACACTCAAACTACTGTTGGTATTTGAAGCAGTGCAGGGACATTTTGAAGTGTATTAAAATGTGTCTTTGCCTTCTGTTTGTAAGCACCCCGATGATGCCTTGAATACCAACACATGTCCCTCCCATGCAGCGGTATGGCAGTAGGGTGGTGGTGTGGGAACCAGACCTGTGTCAGGTGTTGGAGGCGGTGGAGAAGAGAGACCTGAACGAGCTGGGAGAGAACACAACACAGGCCCCGAGACAGCTGCTCACACAGGTACAGTACACAACACAGGCCCTGAGACAGCTGCTCACACAGGTATAGTACACAACACAGGCCCTGAGACAGCTGCTCACACAGGTACAGTACACAACACAGGCCCTGAGACAGCTGCTCACACAGGTACAGTACACAACCCAGGCCCTGAGACAGCTGCTCACACAGGTACAGTACACAACCCAGGCCCCGAGACAGCTGCTCACACAGGTACAGTACAGTACACAACACAGGTCCCGAGACAGCTGCTCATACAGGTACAGTACACAACACAGGCCCCGAGACAGCTGCTCACACAGGTACAGTACACAACACAGGCCCTGAGACAGCTGCTCACACAGGTACAGTACGCAACCCAGGCCCTGAGACAGCTGCTCACACAGGTACAGTACACAACACAGGCCCTGAGACAGCTGCTCACACAGGTACAGTACACAACACAGGCCCTGAGACAGCTACTCACACAGGTACAGTACACAACACACTGACTGGAGCACATACAGCAGCAGAGTGAAATGCAAACAGAGAGCACACAGGCAGAGCTCTATGAGACTATGTTGAACATCACTGAGACACACTCTTTTAATTGTCCCATGTCCAAGCAGCCCCCTGTCACCACCTCTACGCCATTGTGACACCCATGACAGTGGCAAGACACAGGCCCTCATAGGGTTCGTCTGGCTCAGAAATGGAATGTCACTGCACTGAAAAGTCATCAATGTCCCCATTTGTCATGTGATACAGCATCATGCTGGCCCTGCTGCCTCCCTTAGTGGCAGTGCTTTGATCTGTGTGTGTCTGTGTGTGTGTGTGAGAGACTCTTATTCAGGGGTTAGCGGGGCTGAATGTACTCCAGCAGTGTGCGCTTCAGTAGCTTGTCAGATCAGAGCAGTTCTTATAGGAGACTGTCCTGTCACGATATCTGGTGCATGCTGCCTCTTATAATAATAATAATAGATTTATTTTATATAGCGCTTTTCATTACAAAGATAATCTCAAATATGCTGTAAATACAAACTACACAAATGTAGAAATCTGGCAGGTCTTGGTGATGGTCTTCCACAGATTCAGATGATACGGTGTGTTCAGCCAGGCAGTTAAGAAAAGCTGGGCAGTAGCGTAAGCGGATGGACCTTCGATGGCACTGAGAGGGAGCGGCGTCATTCAGAAATATAGGCCAATCTGAGGCCACCGATTTGGATGGTCATGGCTAGATGGGATACAGATGTCAAATTGACGTCAAACGTTTTTGTTTTTTTGCATTTTAGCTAACCATAACTCTTTTCCTAAGATGAACCTAATTCTCCTAGCTTGCTATGTTAATTATCCTAACCTGCTGCGTAAATTCTCCTGACCTGCTACTTAAAGTACATTCTGGTCAATTCTGACATAAGCTGTATCCCAGGGGTAGGCAACCCTGTTGCTTGAGTACTGCAGGATTTTGTTCCCAACTAGGCACTAAACCTGACCAACAGCTAATTGATCAGTAAAGTGATTGCCTAAATTCAAACACAACTGGTCTTCCCGGTCGGTTAAATCAAAAACATGAAATGGCTGCTGCACTCCAGGACCAGGGTTGCCTACCCTTGCTGTATCCCTTCTAGCCTATTTACTGCCAACTGCAGTTATGGAATGTTTGCTCATGAGTATAGTTCATTGGCTGATCCCTCCTGGTGACCTGGATGGAGGTACTGTATGTGATCCTTCACAACCCATAGGAAGTCCCACCCAGATGACTTCTTCAAATTGTGAAAGTCGCCAAAGGTGCTGCCCATGCTGAAACGGGCTTTTGGCATTAGAGTCCTCTGTCTATGGGTTTACTTGCTTTTGTGATAAGCGGGAGGGGGAGGGATTTACCGCGTACAAAGGCCTGTGTGCCGCTCTAAAATTTCCGTCTGGAAACCACCTCCTTCCATGTAATCGCTGGCTGTCATTCGTCCAAGCAGAGCCAGCCGGTGCGATCGTGGCACAGGCGGAGTGGAGCAAGCGACTTCTGTATGTAAATTAACATTTCAAACGCGATATTGTCACCTGAGTATTGTAGCAAACACTCCGCAACTGATGTCTCCATTTTTACGAGGAAACTGATGCTAGCGAGAAATAATCGTTGGTTTTGCTATCGTTTTATATCGTGCTGTTTCTTACTACGAGGTGAGTGAACGGCGAGTTTGTGATGATGTTGAAGTCTAGTGTCCACAGCTGACCAGTAGCGAGTGAAATGCATGCATTGGGATACAGATGGGTTTACATTGCCATTAAAATTCTCGATGACCGGTTTATTCACAAGTAGTCCCGTGAAATGCTGCTATTTCATGTGCCTCGGGTCTTTTCAAAGATAACGTTCGCGTGGTGTGCAGTTCGCTTTCTAAAACCATGCAACACAGATCATTGTGGTTCGAGCCTCTTCCTTGAAATGGTGCCTGACATGCTAATGATGGGAAACATTAAATTAAAGGATCGTTCAAGTCCACTGTATGCAAAACAACTTCCAAGCGGGGTCAGAAAGGGGTCATTTTGATTGGCAGTATATTAACCTTTATCTCAACAAGTTTACGTTTTGTATGACATTTCCCTCAAAGTATCAATTATTGCCAACAAAATACTTGGTCCATACCCAGTGCTTCTCTGAAAGCATAACGTTACCAATAACAGCTGTCTGATTCACGCAGAGAGCTCCGATATTGTAATGTATCTCACCCTGAACCTCAAACCTCCGACTGATTGATTATATGGTACAACATACTGTATGTAATATATTTTCTTAATACGTGAAATGTAATCTAGTACAACAGCCTACATACAGAGTTTAATGGACCATTCTGTAATGATGGACAGCCAGGGGCGTCATGCACACATTGTTTTATAGGGGGGCACGAATTATGTGTGGATGAATTCTTTAGCACGGTCTGGAGCCCCCTCCAGATTGTAAGAAAAAGCTGTTTCAGGTGTTTGAAAAATCCTAAATTGTCCCTCTATAGCCATAGGATTATACCTAATTCCATGTAAAATATTATGTATTTTTCTGCATAGGTTATGTAAACATACCTCTTTTCCTGTTCAATTGTAATGTTCATTAAAATGCCACACTGGTATATAGTATCATAACCTTAAATATGCTTCTCTGCATCTTTGCTAGCCCAGCTGGCTGCATATTGCGCTCTTATTCCTTTCCATCTTTTGTCATCTGCATCCAACTGGACTCTGCAGCTCATGGCCCCCGGCGACTGGCTCTACATAAAATATCCTCCATTCAGGGGCGAGGGTGCCAATTTCCTCATTGACTAGCTTTAAAAATATGCACACTGTCTTAATAAAACACAATTTTCGACCACCATGCTTGAGTGGCTAGTGCTACTTCCTGGTGTTGCACACGGCGTTCAGCCAGTGGATGAATAGCACGACAATGGGCCTCAGGATCTCGTCACGGTATCTCTGTGCATTCAAATTGCCATTGATAAAATGCATTTGTGTTCGTTTGCATAGTTTATGCCTGCCCATACCATAACCCCACCCCCACCATGGGGCACTCTGTTCACAAAGTTGTCATCAAACCACTTGCCCACACGATGCCATACACACTGTCTGCCATTTGCCCGGTAGAGTTGAAACCAGGATTAATCTGTGAAGAGCACACTTCTCCACCGTGCCAGTGACCGTCAAAGGTGAGCATTTGCCCACTGAAGTCGTTTACGACGCCGAACTGCAGTCAGGTCAAGACTGGTGAGGATGCAGAGCACGAAGTTGAGCTTCCCTGAGGCGGTTTTTGACAGTGTGTGCAGAAATTCTTCGGTTGTGCAAACCCACAGTTTCATCAGTTGTCCAGGTGGTTGGTCTCAGACAATCCCGCTGGTGAAGAAGCTGGATGTGAAGGTCCTTGGCTGGCATATTCACACTTGTGCGGTTGTGAGGCCGGTTGGACAAATTCTCAAAAATTACGTTGGAGGTGGCTTATGGTAGAGAAATGAACATTCAGTTCTCTGGCAACAGATCTGGTGGACATTCCTGCAGTCAGCATGCCAATTTCATGCTCCCTCAACTTGAGACATCGGTGACATTGTTGTGACACAGTGACACTTTTTAGTGGCCTTAGTAAAAGTGCACCTGTGTAATGATCATGCTGTTTAATCAGCTTGTTTTTTAACCCCCTTTTCTCACCATTTGCGTTGTATCCAATTGATAGTTAGTCGTGTCTCATCGCTGCAACTCCCATACGAACTCGGGAGAGGCAAAGGTCAAGAGCTGTGTGTCCTCCCAAACACAACCCAACCAAGCCGCACTGCTTCTTTACACAATGTCCACTTAACCTGGAAGCCAGCCGTTACCAATGTGTCGGAGGAAACCAGGCAACCGTGTCAGCGTGCACTGTGCCCGGCCCACCACAGGAGTTGCTAGTGCGCAATGGGACAAGGACATCCCTGCCAGTCAAACCCTCCCTTATCCCGGACGACGCTGGGCCAATTGTGCTCCGCCCCATGGGTCTCCCGGAGGCTGCGACAGAGCCTGGACTTTAACCCAAAATCTCTAGTCGCACAGCTTTCACTGCGATGGCCCTTAATCAGCTTCTTGATATGCTACACCTGTCAGGTGGATGTATTATCCTGCCAAAGGAGAAATGCTCACTAACAGGGACATAAACGACATTTGAGAGAAATACGTTTTTTTTTTGTGTGTAACATTTCCGGGATTTATTTCAGCTCATGAAACAGTGTTGCGTTTATATTTTTGTCCAGTGTAAATACATTTGCACAATGAGCGCTTGTCTTGCAAATACATTTTTATAGTTGTTGGTTAGCTATCTAGTGAATTTGAGCCATTTTTAGCATTGACATGAAATCCTTAACACCTCCAAAGCAAGACATGATGTCAAGAATAACATGAATCTAGCTGAAACGGGTCACTTATCATTCCCCACATGGGAGTTTCTTGTCATTGTTGGTAGCTATCTGGCCACCCAGAATCACAACTCACAGACTTCTGCCTCATTGAAGAGTGCGCATCGTTTTCGTGACGTCAGCTAACCCATCTATAGCTAACTGCAATAGAGCCCAGTTGGATGCAGATAACAAACTAGGAATAATACGGCCAGTTGGCCTACATCTCTGCTAAAATATTTAAAGGAACGCAAGTCTTATTTAGTAATTGCTTGCTTTTCTAATGTCTAGCGACCTTGCCAGCAGGCATGCCTGATAAGATAGTTAGACAAGCTACTCTAACTTGATCACCTGCAATGGCTTGCTAGCTAGTTTCCCAGTCGCCCAACCTCATAACTGTCTGGGCTAGCTAAAGCCAACTTCATAAAATTGCTAGATGGCTATTATTACAGAGAAACAACCATTTTTAGTTTGATTTATTAATCAAGAAGGAATCAATAGGCTACAAAGCTTCATCAAATTAGTTTACAAACATACCTCCTGCAAGTCCTGCCCATCACTGGCATCTAAAATCAAATCAAAAGCTGTGTGTCTCTCTCTCCTCCACTGACGATACTGTCTGTATGCACTAAGGATCCTGAGTGGCGCAGCGGTCACTACAGACCTGGGTTCGATCCCGGGCTGCATCACAACCGGCCGTGTTCGGGAGTCCCGTAGGGCTGTGCACAATTGGCCCAGCATCGTCCGGGTTAGGGGAGGGTTTGGCCGGGGTAGGCCGTAATTGTAAATAAGATTTTGTTCTTAACTGACTTGCCTAGTTAAATAAAAATCTAATGTCCTGCTTAGAATATCTTTGCTCCTTGGTGCACCTTGTAAGGAATCACTTACTAGGGAGAATAGGGGGGTTACTCTTTGTCTGGTCCAGTCAGTGTGCCCCCTCCGCAAAGTACCACTGACAAATTAATATAAAACGTGGGCTTAAAAATGTAGTTGTCATTAATTTAACATCTGAAAATGTTTGAAACAGGACAAATCTGAGGGGGCACTTGCCCTCGTCTCCCCCTATGGGCATGACACCTCTGGACACAGCTGATGGGGGGGATTACAGTAAATGGGTGCATTTTGGAGTGTCATTTCTCAAATTCTGTGCTTTGCATGATGCCTGTGGGATATGATTGATCTGTCCTAGTCGCTTGCCCCCTCTGCTCCACCTTAATATCCCAGCACTTTGTCTAGTCCGATGGAAACATCAATGCTGGATGTCCATTTTGGCCATGGTGTTGACACTAATCAAATCTATGGCCTTCTTGGCTATGCTTGTAACGAAATATGGATATGGGGCTTCCTACTACTAAGCCTCTTCCCTGGTTGTCCGTCTTAGGAATATTTGACTTATTGACTTGCATGCTTAGTACAAAAAGCTGGAAGGCAGCCCAAAGATGTTTTCAGAATGCACAAATTGTTCCTAATCGAACACTGTGTATTCTGCTGCTCCAACTGTATCATCAGCACCCATTGTTGCTGACGGATTAGATGTTGCAAAGTTTTCTCAAAGTATATCGTGGTGATTCGGGCAAATGCCCTGTCATAGCCTATGTCAAATCACACAGCTTGCATAGCCCAGTCTCTGAATCTTCAGGCAGTATTTTAATTAAATGGTCTAGCCATAAGAGGGTAAGTGTCTGAGTAGGGGGATGCAACTGAAGAGTTCAGAATAGAGATACTACATTTTGAGAAACAGCTGAAAAGATGTTATCAGGTGTCTCCTCATTCTCTTTCACTCACATCCCTGACACTTTCTCTCACTATCAGATCTCTGTCTTTAGGCGTAACCTTGTTGCGTATTGAAAAAGATAAATGAAATATTCAGCAGAAAAGCATTTGGCTCCCACAGGGTCTCTCTCATCCCACAGTATACTTTCTTCTGCCTCTCACAATCCCCCTTCTCGCTCTCTCTGATAATATTATCGATGGAGACATTGCTGAATTATACATTTGGTGTTCTATCGACGCTGTCTCCTCCCTCGACACTTTTTTTGTTGTTTTCTGCTGATGTTGTTTTAAAAGTCAGTGCTCATCAAATATGCATCAGTCCAAGACTCATTTTTATCCTGTTCTAATGTATTAACATGCTCTGAGGGAGAGGAGGCTGGACCTGAGGGAATGTTGAGGCAGCCCACAGCTTAGAGGATGGAGAGTGTCTGAGAGGAAGAAAGAGGATGCAAGATGGGGGCTGGCAAGAATCTGTGAAAGTTATTTTGGGGTTTCGATAAGTGACATGTCAAGTGGCTTTTAGAAGTTGTTTAAATGGGACAGATATAACCTCATTAGAACCTGTGTAATTTATAGTACAGGACCAAACTGGATTTAAAAAGTAAAAATATGATCATAAATATACTTTTTAATAAAAATAAAAAAAAAATAAACTTAAACAACAAAATATGCTCTAATGTCAACCAGACAGACCTACTGTAAATTTTGGCTTTACAAGTTCAGTAAAAACGTTGTAATAAATATTTCGGAATACTGTTTAACTGCATTTTCTCTTGTTCTATGTACGTCAGAGTGCCTCACCACCGCCACCTCTTGACCATGCTGAGTGTGTGTACAGTCGTCCTGGTGGTTGCTGCTGCAGCCCTCTCCTCTGCAGACTCCGATACGCACAGACACGACTCCAACCTGGAGATCTGTATCCTACTGTTGGTGTCTGTTTCCTTCCTCAGAATATTAAGAGGTGTCCTCTTGGATGGCCCTTGATTAGTGTTTATGTATTGAAATGTGTGGCAGCATTTCTTCCTGAACACACCCCCCCCCCCCCCCCCCCCTCTCAGACAAGCGTCTGTTCGAGACCAAGAGGAAAGACCAGCTAAATGCTCTGAAGAACCTGGTGGAGCTCAATGACATCAACCAGCAGTATAAGATCATAGACATCATGCTGAAGGGCTTGTTTAAGGTACAACGGCTCCACTCCTGTTTAACTCCCCTTTATGCTGACCATTAGCTAGAAACAGGGCGTTGTGGCCTTAGCGGGAAGTAATTGCGGTGTTAGTTTCTTAGCATGTTTAGATTATTATGATCTCATGAGTAGGCAAATAAGGCCACTTGATAAGCAGTATCTAAGTAGCCGGTCACTAATAAGACTAGAGTAACCCGGATTTAGCTTCCAAGTCTTCCTATTGTGCTTGAGGCATCACTGTATATACTGTATTCTTCCCAGATATATACTGTTTGATTCCCAGAGGACATATCTGCTCTCTGCCCAAGAACAACTATGGTGGTCAACCCACAGTGGGCAATCTACATTGTGTGTATGTGTGTGTTCTGTGAAGGTGTTGGAGGACTCGAAGGCTGTCCTAATTGCAGCCAACATGCAGGCTGATGATCCCTTCCCCATGGATGACAAAATCAAAGAAGGTCAGATTATGGACATTATACCGTTGCTACACTTTGCTCTCTCTTCTCCCTCGATGCGGATCTGATTTGTCTGTCACCATCTTGCTTTTTTCTCCTCTTCTGCCTGCCTCCCCTCTCCCTCCCCTTTTCCCTCTCTCCGCCTCTTACGTTTTCTTACGCTCTCTTTTAGTATGTCAGTCTGCAGTGATTTACATTCTAGTTTATTTCCTAAGTATGAAATGTAGACTACTCTCTTTCTCTATCTCGCTCCATAGCCTACTCCCATGTGGTGGAGAACACAGCGTTCTTTGGGGACGTTGCGTTGCGTTTCCCACGTATTGTCCACCACTACTACGACCGTAACCCAGACTGGGGCGGCCTTCTGCGATGGGGGCTACGCTTCTGTAACCTGACTGGGGTGTTCACCGGGGGGGCACACCAGCATGTTCTCTCACTGGTGAGACGGGGATAGAACTGGGGGTATACTCTGGGACATAGAGGAAATGTTTATGCTTTATTTAAAGCCAACAGGTGTAATGTATTATAACCTCCTTATTACTACATTTTAAGCATGTTGTAAGCATACTATAACTGTTTTCTATGTGCCAATTTTTTTTCTGTGGATTCAAAATGGCTGATAACTCTCGCTCCTTGTCTCTCAGATGTCACAGGAGTTGGGAATAATAGAGAAATCCCCAGACTTCACCAACCCATACCGCACTGAGAGAGACGACGTGAGTAGCACAGTGGCTCTCAACCTCTATAACCACAGTATACTATCGCAGTGAAGCCTACCAGACAGACTTGGAAAGCGTGTTCTTTTAAGGCTTGTTTAACAAACGAGCTCGACTATGTTTGAGACGAGCGTAACATCAGTAAAACTCACACTGACTGCACCTTTTGGCTTTCCCATCCTCTGCTGTTTGATACACCATACACCTATTGTTAAAAAAATGTCTCTCTCAAACACACGTTCACGCGCTCTGCTTTTCTCTGGCACAGGTGCTTCACACTGCAGAGGCTTTTCAGAAGATCCTGAGGGAGGAGGAGAAGAGGAGGAGGAAAGAGGACAAGAGGAAAGAGATTAGGAAGGGGCCCCGCATCTCCCGTTCCCGTACTGAGCTATAGTACTTTACCTCAACTCTTGGAGAGAAATTATGAGGAGAAGGAAAATGTAGGGGGATGTCCTGAGTCCTAGATTCAGTGATGAAGAGGTTGGGTGTTGGAACCGGTGAGTTCTGTCAAAGGGATACAGTGGCAGCAGAAAATTTGAGAGGGAACTAGAAGTGTTTATGTGGCACAGGAATAAACTGGAAAGAAGGAAAGGAGGTTGAGCTCTATCTGTGGAATCCGACTTACTGTATACAGAACTGTGCCCAACCTGCAGTTATTATGAAACAAAGGAAATACAGCTACCACATATTTAAGAAGATTTAATAAGGAAAGATAATTTTCATAAATAGATTACATAACTGTACTTTGGAAGAAACAGCAAATACCCAGTATGTTATCTTTTTTTGTGAATAGATTGAATACAATTTACTACCATGGCATTTGTACGTATGAGTTTACATTCCCATTCAACAAGCTTCAAAATATAAAGCTTGAATATGTTGAATTCTGTTTTGTGTTTAAGTTTTCCTGTCGCCTTCTCCAAAGTTAGCCTATTTATATAATGAGATTTTATGAGTTTGTTGAATGGTCCTACTCTAGGTGTATCCTCTTGATTTGCGGTACAAGTGTTGATTGCAGAACCATTTTTCATGATGTCTGCCACTTGCTTTCCTAGAGCTGAATGCTTTCTTAGCTCTGTCTGTGTGTGACTGTCCGCATGAGTGTTAAATGAGGTTTGGTCACTTATGACTTTAAATAAAACTATTTGACATTATTTTGTCTACAATTAGGGAGGGATAATGTCTTAGCTGTGTCTTTTGACAACCACTCATCAGCTTAAACTTCTATATGTCACATTTGTTTCTGTCCATCTGATGGACATAATGAAATGTCAGAACAGCGGTCCCCTAGAACAATGCCTTTTAAAAAACATCTATTTTGGCATATCTAGGGAAGATCTCAATTCCATTCTTCTCCTGTCCTGTCCTCAAAATCCATTCAACCAGAAATCCCTCCTCTCTGACCACCTATGGGTTTTGAGAAAGCCAGAGGATGTGAGGAGTATGCAATTGAGATATTCCCCTAATGTTTTGTTGCCTCTGACATTTTGAGGGAAATTGTCTCATTTTAATGCAAATAAGTTATATTCAATATACAGAGATGACTGATTGTTTTGTTAATGTGACTATTTATGTATGTTCAGAGCAGTGCGGGCTGGTGGGAGGAGCTAAAGGAGGATGGGCTCATTTTAATGGGTGGAGTAAATGGAACGGAGTTAACATAGGTTTGTGTTTAATTCCAGCCATTTTAATAAGAATACCCTCCTATAGCTCATCCCACCAGCCTCCTCTGGTTCAGATTAAGCGTCTCATTGCTGAGAATTTACTCTCGTGAGTAGATGTACCATACATTTGTTAAGTTTAATCAAATTAAATTACTATGAATCATATTTGTTCATTTGAAATAATTACAAATGAATCACTCAATCGTTGAAGATTACGATAAAAGTCAATGTAATGAAATCAGAATGCCACTAGGCGGCGCCAAAGGTGTGCAATCGACAGTCATGAAGTCATTTCCCCCCCACTGTTTTTGGTTAAACTCATTGGACTGTTGCCGAACAGTCATCTCCGCCATTAACACTTCACCAACGCAACACAACAAGCCCGAATGTAGACTTGAAGCTTAATCAGACAGAGATCATGTCTAATTTCGTGGAATCGGGTAGGCCAAGGTTTTTTTCCCCTACATATTTATTGACAGTTTGGAACATAGCATTTAGCTAAATTAAAACTCATGCAAATCTAGCTAGCTAACATTAGCTAGCAGCATGCTGTCAACAACAGAGATGGATATCTAGCTGACGTTAGCTAGCTATAGTCTTTATTATTTACATATTTTTATTTAAAGAATACGAAATAGTTAACCAACGTGCTATTTGAAGGTTGATCTTTTGGCAATGTTTAGTTAACGATTTTAATTCCAAACTACAACATTTTCAGACAAGATAGAACTGCCAAAGGGGGCGGTGTTGCAATCTACTGCAAATATAGCCTGCAGAGTTCTGTCCTATCCAGGTCTGTACCCAAACAATTTGAACTTCTACTTTTAAAAATACACCTCTCTAAAAACAAGTCTCTCACAGTTGCCGCCTGCTATAGACCACCCTCTGCCCCCAGCTGTGCTCTGGACACCATATGTGAACTGATTGCCCCCCATCTATCTTCAGAGCTCGTGCTGCTAGGCGACCTAAACTGGAACATGCTTAACACCCCAGCCATCCTACAATCTAAACTTGATGCCCTCAATCTCACACAAATTATCAATGAACCTACCAGGTACCTCCCCAAAGCCTTAAACACGGGCACCCTCATAGATATCATCCTAACCAACTTCCCCTCTAAATACACCTCTGCTGTCTTCAACCAAGATCTCAGCGATCACTGCCTCATTGCCTGCATCCGTAATGGGTCAGCGGTCAAACGACCTCCACTCATCACTGTAAAACGCTCCCTGAAACACTTCAGCGAGCAGGCCTTTCTAATCGACCTGGCCGGGGTATCCTGGAAGGATATTGATCTCATCCCGTCAGTAGAGGATGCCTGGATATTTTTAAGAAATGCCTTCCTAACCATCTTAAATAAACATGCCCCATTCAAGAAATTTAGAACCAGGAACAGATATAGCCCTTGGTTCTCCCCAGACCTGACTGCCCTTAACCAACACAAAAACATCCTATGGCGTTCTGCATTAGCATCAAACAGCCCCCATGATATGCAGCTGTTCAGGGAAGCTAGAAACCATTATACTCAGGCAGTTAGAAAAGCCAAGGCTAGCTTTTTCAAGCAGAAATTTGCTTCCTGCAACACTAACTCAAAAAAGTTCTGGGACACTGTAAAGTCCATGGAGAATAAGAACACCTCCTCCCAGCTGCCCACTGCACTGAAGATAGGAAACACTGTCACCACTGATAAATCCACCATAATTGAGAATTTCAATAAGCATTTTTCTACAGCTGGCCATGCTTTCCACCTGGCAACTCCTACCCCGGTCAACAGCACTGCACCCCCAACAGCAACTCGCCCAAGCCTTCCCCATTTCTCCTTCTCCCAAATCCATTCAGCTGATGTTCTGAAAGAGCTGCAAAATCTGGACCCCTACAAATCAGCCGGGCTAGACAATCTGGACCCTTTCTTTCTAAAATTATCTGCCGGAATTGTTGCCACCCCTATTACTAGCCTGTTCAACCTCTCTTTCGTGTCGTCTGAGATTCCCAAAGATTGGAAAGCAGCTGCTGTCATCCCCCTCTTCAAAGGGGGGGGACACTCTTGACCCAAACTGCTACAGACCTATATCTATCCTACCATGCCTTTCTAAGGTCTTCGAAAGCCAAGTCAACAAACAGATTACCGACCATTTCGAATCTCACCATACCTTCTCTGCTATGCAATCTGGTTTCAGAGCTGGTCATGGGTGCACCTCAGCCACGCTCAAGGTCCTAAACGATATCTTAACCGCCATCGATAAGAAACATTACTGTGCAGCCGTATTCATTGATCTGGCCAAGGCTTTCGACTCTGTCAATCACCACATCCTCATCGGCAGACTCGACAGCCTTGGTTTCTCAAATGATTGCCTCGCCTGGTTCACCAACTACTTCTCTGATAGAGTTCAGTGTGTCAAATCGGAGGATCTGCTGTCCGGACCTCTGGCAGTCTCTATGGGGGTGCCACAGGGTTCAATTCCTGGACCGACTCTCTTCTCTGTATACATCAATGAGGTCACTCTTGCTGCTGGTGAGTCTCTGATCCACCTCTACGCAGACGACACCATTCTGTATACTTCCGGCCCTTCTTTGGACACTGTGTTAACAACCCTCCAGGCAAGCTTCAATGCCATACAACTCTCCTTCCGTGGCCTCCAATTGCTCTTAAATACAAGTAAAACTAAATGCATGCTCTTCAACCGATCGCTACCTGCACCTACCCGCCTGTCCAACATCACTACTCTGGACGGCTCTGACTTAGAATACGTGGACAACTACAAATACTTAGGTGTCTGGTTAGACTGTAAACTCTCCTTCCAGACCCATATCAAACATCTCCAATCCAAAGTTAAATCTAGAATTGGCTTCCTATTTCGCAACAAAGCATCCTTCACTCATGCTGCCAAACATACCCTTGTAAAACTGACCATCCTACCAATCCTCGACTTTGGCGATGTCATTTACAAAATAGCCTCCAATACCCTACTCAACAAATTGGATGCAGTCTATCACAGTGCAATCTGTTTTGTCACCAAAGCCCCATATACTACCCACCATTGCGACCTGTACGCTCTCGTTGGCTGGCCCTCGCTTCATACTCGTCGCCAAACCCACTGGCTCCATGTCATCTACAAGACCCTGCTAGGTAAAGTCCCCCCTTATCTCAGCTCGCTGGTCACCATAGCATCTCCCACCTGTAGCACACGCTCCAGCAGGCATATCTCTCTAGTCACCCCCAAAACCAATTCTTTCTTTGGCCGCCTCTCCTTCCAGTTCTCTACTGCCAATGACTGGAACGAACTACAAAAATCTCTGAAACTGGAAACACTTATCTCCCTCACTAGCTTTAAGCACCAACTGTCAGAGCAGCTCACAGATTACTGCACCTGTACATAGCCCACCTATAATTTAGCCCAAACAACTACCTCTTTCCCAACTGTATTTAATTTATTTATTTATTTTGCTCCTTTGCACCCCATTATTTTTATTTCTACTTTGCACATTCTTCCATTGCAAAACTACCATTCCAGTGTTTTACTTGCTATATTGTATTTACTTTGCCACCATGGCCTTTTTTGCCTTTACCTCCCTTCTCACCTCATTTGCTCACATTGTATATAGACTTGTTTATACTGTATTATTGACTGTATGTTTGTTTTACTCCATGTGTAACTCTGTGTCGTTGTATCTGTCGAACTGCTTTGCTTTATCTTGGCCAGGTCGCAATTGTAAATGAGAACTTGTTCTCAACTTGCCTACCTGGTTAAATAAAGGTAAAGTAAATAAATAAAATAAAATTGTGCTGTCTCTAGTCAACGTTAATAAACAGTGCTGTTTTACACAAGGGAAAACAAAGCTGAACAATCTGCGGCGTAAATTAGTTGAACATTCCTGACTGTTTTTCACCAGCCTGTCAAAGAATGGTGTGAGGTCAGGCCTACACCAAGTTATGTAATGCACAGTGGATAGATTAGGCTAATTGCTTAACTGTATAAATAGTCGGCCTAGTCTCAGAACGAGTGTAGTTTGCAAACTGTTCAGCTGACAACTGCACATATGAACCTAGCCTAAGTAATGTCAGAATCAGCTGCTTGTCAACCAATTATTTATATATACAATAGATTACTGACGAGCGCCGTTTTGAAGCCATCTTGGCACTTCAGCAGTGTAAAAAATATTTAGGAAGCTACAGAAATACATGTATTGTCTACACTTGTTTTTCCCACGTTTATTATATTAGACACTTTAATGCATAATTTGAAATTATATTATGTAAGCTAAATGTAAAAATAAATCATTAAATATATTAAAACATATTCCTTCAAGTCCAGGTAGCAGATAATGGACCCTGTCATATACAGTGCCTTGCGAAAGTATTCGGCCCCCTTGAACTTTGCGACCTTTTGCCACATTTCAGGCTTCAAACATAAAGATATAAAACTGTATTTTTTTTGTGAAGAATCAACAACAAGTGGGACACAATCATGAAGTGGAACGACATTTATTGGATATTTCAAACTTTTTTAACAAATCAAAAACTGAAAAATTGGGCGTGAGGATAATAATTTCATTGTATTTCGAGGCAGTAGAGTGTAGTTTAACAACTGTTTAGTCTAGTCTCTGTCTAGAATGACTGGTCTTATCACCACTTTAGGGCAACACTATAGTGCCGCTGATGTAGGAGGCTTGAGAACGTTCATAACAATGGCATGACACGACCGAGTGACGGTGCAACCTATGGATATGGACAATATACCAGGCACTCTGCTTTGCATCATGCTTAAGTACAGCCCTTAGCCGTGGTATATTGGCCATAACATTTTATTAGCCCGTACCAGTGACAAAATTGGCTATCTTATCGACATATGGCAGTACACAAAATCATATTTTGCCAGCTAGAAAGAAACAGCCACAAATAAATTCAGGAACGGAGGAAGAGGATAGCTAGCTATAGCAAGCTAATATTAGCTGATGCCTCTTTAACAAGAAGTAACTGTGACAACATTGAAGTGTGGTATACCGCAGGGCTGCCGGCTAGGGCCATTATTGTTTTCTGTTTTTACAAATGACCTTCCACTGACCTTGAACAAAGCATGTGTCTATGTACGCTGACGACTCAATAGTATACACGTCGGCTGCAACAGTAAAATAAATAACTGACACGCTTAACATCGAGTGATTTGTCCCAAAAATGCTCTCTCAACACTAAACCTATTTAGATATCTATTGAATAATGTGTCGATTGAGCAAGTTGAGGAGACTAAATTGCTGGGTGTAACCCTAGATAGAAAGCTATCATGGTCAAAACACAGGCCACAGAAGGTTGGTGGCACCTTAATTGGGGAGGATGGGCTCGTGGTAATGGCTGGATGCAATCAGTTTAATGTTATCAAACACATGGTTTGATGCCATTCCATTCGCTGCCATTCCACCCATTATTATGAGCCGTCCTCCCCTCAGCAGCCTCCACTGATATAGACTCAAGGGTTGCTAAAAGGGGAAGAGGTATGTCCATGATAGGGCGTTGCTCTGCCTTCTTGACATTTCAGTCCACCAGACAAGTCCTACAGGCCCTAGTTTTGTTGCACCTGGACAACTGCCAAGCTGTGTGGTCATGTACAGCAAAGAGGGACATAGGTAAATTGTAGTTGGTCCAGAACAAAGCAGCACATATCACACTTAGATGTACACAGAAGGCAAGTGTCAGTAACATGTATGTCAGTCTCTCCTGGCTCAAAGTTGAGGAGAGATTGACTGCATCACTATTCGTCTTTGTGCGAGGTATTGATGTGTTGAAGGTACCGAACTGTCTGTTCATGCAGTTGGCACAAAGTTCAGACACTCGTCGGTACAACACAAGACATGCAACCAAAAGTCTCTTTACATTCCCTAGGTCCAGAACAGAGGCTGGGAAACACACAGTATTAAATAGAGTCATGACCACATGGCTAGCAATACAACCAGATAAAATAACACCTTACTGCACACAGGGGACTGTGAAGAGACAGTCATTTGATATACAGTGCCTTTGGAAAGTATTCAGACCCCTTGATTTTTCCACATTTTGTCACGTTACAGCCTTGTTAAAAAATATATTAATTTGATGAGGGAAAAAAACAATCTACACACAATACCCCATAATGACAAAGCAAAAACTGTTGTTTAGACTTTTGCTAATTTATAAAACATTTTAAAAAAACATCTCATTTAAGTATTCAGACCCTTTACTCAGTATTTTGTTGTAGCACCTTTATCAGCGATTACAGCCTTGAGTCTTCTTGGGTATGAAGCTACTAGCTTGGCACACCTGTATTTGTCCCGTTATCTGTATATACTCTCAAGCTCTGTCAGATTGGATGGGGAGCGTTGCTGCACAGCTATTTTGGGGTCTTCTGCGATGTTTGATCAGGTTCAAGTCAAGGCTCTGGCTGGGTCACTCAAGGACATTGAAACTTTTCCAGAAGACACTCCTGCGTTGTCTTGGCATTCAGGCCAAATAGTTAAATCTTGGTTTCATAAGACCAGAGAATCTTGTGGTCTCATGGTCTGAGATTTATTTTGGCAAACTCCAAGCGAGCTATCATGTGCCTTTTACTGAGGAGTGGCATCCATCTGGCCACTCTACCATAAAGGCCAGATTGGTGGAGTGCTGCGGAGATGGTTGTCCTTCTGGAACTTTCTCCCATCTCCACAGAGGAACTCTGGAGCTCTGTCAGAGTGACCATCGGGTTCTATGGTCACCTCGCTGACCGAGGCCCTTCTCCCCCGATAGCTCAGTTTGGCCTGGTGGCCATCTCTAGGAAGAGTCTTGGTGGTTCCAAACTTCTTCCATTTAAGAATGATGGGGGCCACTGTGTTCTTGTGGTTCTTCAATGCTGCAGACATTTTTTAGTACCCTTCTCCAGATTTGTGTCTCGACACAGTCCTGTCTCGCAGCTCTACGGACAATTCCTTCGACCTCATGGCTTGGTTTTTGCTTTTTACATGCACTGTCAACTGTGGGACCTTATATTGACAGGTGTTCCTTTTCAAATCATGTCCAATCAATTGAATTTACCACAGGTGGACTCCAAGTTGTAGAAACATATCAAGGATGATCAATGGAAACATGATCCACCTGAGCTTAATTTCGAGTCTCATGCATAGGGTCTGAATACTTATCTAAATGAGCTATTTCTGATGTCTAAAAATCTGTTTTTGCTTTGTCATTAAGGGGTATTGGATGTAGATTGAGTGAAATAATAATTTAATCAATTTTAGAATAAGCCTGTAACGTTACAAAATGTGGAAAAGTGAAGGGGTCTGGATACTTTCCGAATGCACTGAATGTAGGCTGTGTGTGACGTTTTAAATGAATGTAGTTCAGTCCTTGACTAATAATGTTCTATATTATGTCATGTTTCCGTTGGACCCCAGGAAGAGTATCTGCTGCTTTTTGGGATCCTAATAAATACCAAATCCTAAGATCTAAAAATAAACTTTCCCAATTAGTAAAATTCACAATACACCTCTCCAAAGATAGAATGGCTCCTTTTTCTGAAATGCCACCAGATCCATAATGGAATACATGGCCAAAGTGTTGCATTTCGCTTTAGCCCACCATCCACACACACAGACAGTTTTGGTCCCAGCCACAGGGCTCTATACAGAAACAAACAAGTACAAGCCTATATATATATATATAGTATGACAGCAGTTAGCTACCAGCAGCTGGCAGACATGTTAATTTGGTTACTTTAGCATGAATCATTTGACTGAAGCCCTCCTTTCATTGTTGGTAGCCATGGAATGTGCCCCGCAGATTGACGAGTAGATGCCAAATTTGCCCCTCTCATTCTCACAAATGTATCCCACTTTTTACGAAGTGTTTAATTTGCGTCGCAATAGAGGCATACTCACATTTGCATAGTAAGTGTTGCTACACCCTGCTACCACACAATGCTTGGCCACCATGATGAATAAAAATGCAATTGCTAGCTAGCTCCATACCACTAACACACAAGTTGTTTTTTATTATTATTTTGACCCACAAATGTATGAAGGCTGAGCATGCATTTTGATTTCCTCACTGTGACAATGACCGCGGGGAGTTGTGGGATTGTTTCTGACGTTAGAGCTGATTTTGAGAGAACCTCTTTAACCCAACTTTTAGAACAATATTACAGTATTTTAAAAATTGATTTAAGAGTTTGTAATTTGGATAGGTTTTCTTGGGGGGCCTCTAAGTGACTATTATATGCGTTTCTATCGTTGAGAAATAGCTGCTACATGACTTTGAAGTTTACTTAAAAAATATATATAATCTTACTTTCCCCGCTAGAACAACAAAAATACTTAAATACATGTAATTTTGTCCTAGAAACATTTAATTGAAATACTGTAGAAGTCCATTCATTCCTATGAAGGATTGCTTCTTCTGGGGAGTGCCAATATGGCTGACCGGTGGCTTCAAACCCTCTCATTGGCCAATATATATCTATATCCCTGGATTGTTTTTATATGATACATGTATTTTCTATTTGTTTTCTAAATCTGCAGCTAATAATACTGTATAGCTGTTTTGTGTCATTAGAAATTAAACTGTATTTCCATGTCCATCCAGGAAGGGGAAGAGGGGAGGGAAAAGACCTAGAGGACTTTTCGGAGAGCAAGGAGGAGGATGTGTCCTTAGCCACAGAGCTCCGTCTTGTCCTAATCGGAAAGACAGGATCAGGGAAGAGTGCCTCTGGGAACACCATCCTGGGCCGGAGGCACTTCCTGTCAGAGCTCCGTGCCAGCTCAGTCACCCAAGTCTGTGAACAAGGCAGCGCAGACCTGACTGAGGAGGAGGAAGGACAAAAGGTCAGGAGGAAGAGGATAAGAGTGGTGGTGGTAGACATGCCAGGTTTTGGAGACACACGCTTCAATGCTGAGCAGACTCATTCTGAAATAGCCAAGTGTGTGGCACTGTCTGCCCCAGGCCCCCATGCATTCCTCCTGGTGATCCCACTGGGACGCTACACTGAGGATGAGGACCGAGCCATGTGGGAGATGGTCCATATATTTGGGGAGGGGGCGGTCCATGACCACACACTAGTCCTGTTCACTTGTGCTGATGACCTAGAAGGTAGGGGTATGGAGGGGTACCTCGGAGCCAGCACCCCGGTGGAGCTGAAGGCTCTGATAGAGAGATGTGGGGGCAGGTACCACGTCTTCAACAACAGAGACCCAAGTGACCTGCACCAGGTTGTAGGGCTGCTGGAGAAGGTGGAGAGGATTGTGGAATAGAACAATGGAGGCTTCTACACCAACTCTATGTTCAGAGAGGCTGAGGCTGCCATTAGGAAGGAGCAGGAGAGGATGGCGAGAGAGAGGGGAGGGAGAAGGCAGGGAGAACAAGATGCCCAAAAGACGGAAGTGTGATCTAGAACGGAGTGAGAGTGGGTGGGATGAGAGGAGGGGGGCAGCTGTGGGAGGTTCAGGATTAAGGAAGAGAGACCTGGAGAGAGGAGGAGTAAATGAGGAGGGATGGACAGAGGAGAGGAAAGGAAGTGCTGCTAGCCTCCCGAGGGACAGAGGGGACAGATGGAGGGAGCTGTTCAGGACCAGGCAGCGGGGCAGCGACAGGGCCTTGAGTAGGAGGCAGTCTTTCCTCTCTGCCCTGGGGCAGTTCAGGAGAGAGGTCGCCCTTTCTGAGAAGGTCCTAGAGAAAGTGAAGATCCTGGTGGCTGCTGGAGCCACTGGCATGGTCGTGGGGGCAGTGTTCGGGGCGGCTGCCCCTCTAGCTGCAGCGGCGGGAGCTGCAGCCATGGGGAACACTGTGGGCTTTGCTGCTGGGCAGCTGGCTGGGATGTCGGTGGCAGGCGGCACAGGGATGGGAAAAGCTGTGGGCGCCATATTGGCAGCAGCCACAGGGAAAACAGCCATGGCTCTCGGGGCAGCGACCGGAGGAGTGCTGGGGGGGATCTGTGGGCGCCCTAGCTGGGGCAGAAGCTGCCAGTCCTGGGGCAGCTGCATTGGATGCTCTAGGGCAGGTAAGCCTGATTGGGACTGCAGCAGTAGGAGTTGCAGCAGGAGTGGGGGTGCCATGGGGGCAGGAGCGGCCCTGGGGGCTGCTCTGGAAGGTGCAGCTGTCAGCACAACTGCCCTGACAGGGGAGGGCACCGCAGCAGGGGCAGTAGGTGTGGCTAATGCTACTACTATTGGCTCAGTAGCAGCTGGGCAGCAAGCAGTGGCCACTGGGGGCAGTGTTGCAGCTCGAGCTGTTCAGTGTGCAGCCACCGCTGTGGCAGATGGGGTGGCTGCGAGTGGGCCTCTGATTCAGGCCGGTGCGGTGTGTGGATCTGCAGGGCGGGTTGTTCCTGGTGCCTGGGGCTCCATGGGAGTGACAGCATGCATTATGACAGCGGTGGCAGAGATAGGCAAGGCTGCAGCGGGAATTGCCCTGGCAGGAGGGCTGGTGGTGAAGGTAGTGAAGGAGAGGGCCAGGAACAGCAACAGCTCAGCAGACGCCAACTACACAGAGAAGAAGTCCTATGAGATCTACTGGAACAAATAAAGGACAGTTAGGCCTGCAACACTACCAGACCACAGAAGAAACAGACACTCTCAGGACCTTTCAAAATGTGGATTCAGGTTCAATCATTAAGCAACTTATCACAATTATCAATAAAAGCACATTGCAAGTCTTTGTTCCTTTTACTGGCAGTGGATGGTGTGATTTCCTCTATTCACTGTTAATAAACTATAACTCTTCTGCACTGAAGTATCTTCCCACAATATTACTGAACTATTGTTTTAGCTTTGTTCAAGCACTTACTGTGGTTATTTGAGCTTTTTAGTATGCACTTACACCATTTGTATGATTACTTGTGATCCTATAGTTATTTTTAATTCATTATAGAATATGGTTTTCCACTGTATTCAATCAAATTAGTGGTAACTGTCTTTCATTAAAACAGCAATCTATTTCTGTATGCAGATTTTCATAAATCCACCGATATAATCTACGACTAAGGGTCCAGTATTACAAAACATATTTTTTTGCTCTTATTCACAACTGAAATGATGTACTGTATGACACACATTCACATGATGTATTCAGTTGCGGTGTTGTGGCTTTTTGAAGGGGAAAGAATTGAAATGCATAATAAAATGAAATCTGATAAAAAAATGTCTGTCCTTGTCATTTTTTATTTTATACAGATCAACATTAATATTGAGTGCACAGAATAAACATTCATTAATACAAGGATGTGGTTTTTAAGAAAAAGTATGTCACCCTCAGTTCAGTTGACACACCATGGAATTAGACTTTAGGCACACACACAGAAGTGACTGTGTTTAGTAGCAGTATGGAATCTAATCAAATGTAATTTGTCACATGTGCCAAATACAACAGGTGTAGTACTTACAGTGAAATGCTTACTTACAAGCCCTTAACCAACAAAGCAGTTTAAAGAAAAATACCTCCAAAATAAATGAAAGTAAAAAATAATTAAAGAGCAGCAGTAAAATAACAATAGCGAGGCTTTTTACAGAGGGTACCGGTACAGAGTAAATGTGCGGTGGGCACTGGTTACTATTTCATTTATCTTGATATCACACTCCAGTCCCTGACATACTAACAGTCATGCAACAAGCAACTTTTTTTTTTATGAAACAAGGCAGTATTTCTTGACTTTTTTGAAAATCTGTATAAAATGTTACTTGTGTTTACAAAATGTAACTAAAGTATTTATACTTGAGGTCAGTTTCATACCGTCTAACAACTGGATTTTTTTTTCACACAAACGTGAGAATATGAATTTTTAATTAGTGATCTTTTAAATTGTTATTGTGTAATTCACATCCTGATGGTAGGTATGGCTAACATCTGGGGATAGCCAGAACGTTAATAATGTTGTTCAGATGGGGCGGGCTCATATATAAAGTCAGATATAATTAAATATTTATTAGGGTGAATCTCTTTGGATAGGCTCTTTCTTTAAAGAAAATATTTGGGCGGAGTTAATGCAAATTTCAAGAAAGCTTCTGATCGTTGACGTACTATCAGGCCACTGTAAATGTGAAATTTCTATTGGACAATGGTGCCTGGTCTCACGACAACAACAGCCAGGATTAAGCCAATCAGGAGTCGTCCTGGTTCACAAACGCTGTTTGTAAATGACGTAAGTAGTGGAAACAAGATGGCGACGTCTAAATTAGTTTATCTAAATAGAAATCGGCCTCTGGGGCATTGTTGAGGTGTTACCTGTCCTCTGATAGTTTAATAAACTTAGAGCTAAGATAAAGTGACGTTATGCGTTGTTAACGCTTCAAAGATCTCTGGACATCTTGGTTCTTTCCTTCAGCAACCTCCGGTTAAAGCCGGGGAGGCGAAGTTCTGAATTTTATTATGGACAGTAACGTTAGTGGGGAGTACATCTCGACCATGGAAAATATGGATCCGACTTTGTCAGAACTAGGGGACGAATTTACACTGGGCGACATCGATGGTGAGTTACTATTTATGTCATAATTGATGAGAGAATATGGAATTATTTTGTGTGTTTGTCCACGAAAGTTTGTGTCCTATTTCTGCTTTCTGACAGTATTGTGTGTCGTCGTCGCGGTAAGGCCGGGAGTGGTGATTTGTATCATGTGTCAAGCAAGCCCGCTTGTTGATAGTCAATTGGTTACAATTACATATAGGTACTGTATTTAGACTAGCTAATTATGGTGCACATCACATTAAAGGAGTATATAAATAATGATATACTTTCTGTCTGTGTCAAATATTGGCAGTAGGACAGTGTCGTCAACCATGAAACTATTGTGGATGCCATAGGATTGGAACTTGTTCACCCTTTATTTTGGGGCGTTGCATAGGATACTTAGATACACTTAGCACTCCACAATTGTACATTTCTAAACAATAGTTTCCTTAAATGATTCTGCGTCACTGATTTAATATTGCAATCGCATTTTACATCAGTGAAGATTCAAGCATATTTTAAATGGGTGGTTGGCCTACAGAACAGTGGTCATGCAACAGTTTAGTGTGTGCGTGTGAATAAACAACTCCTCAAATGTAACTGAGTGTGACTCAACTGTGAGCTGTGTCATTCAATTACCTGTAGGCAAAAAGTTCCTTATACTTTCCCAATGGCTTTTTAGCCTAGTTTGACTTGTTTCCTATTTATCTATATTCTTCATTACATTTTGTTCTGAGATGTTTTTTTGTCATGCTTGTCTACCCCTCTCCTGGCTGTCATACCATTGAGGGTTTGTTCATCAATAATGGAGAAAAAATTGACTCACTGTCTACTGGCTCATCATTAATACCCCTTCTGTTTTTTGACTGGAAAACATGTCTGCTTCACCCTGCTCATTCATAGGCTCAGCACATTGACTCAGTATGGAGATAGCATCACCGTTCCCATCTTATCAAAACAGCAGTTTTACCCTTGGCACACTGTGAAAGGATGGAGCTTTGGACACAGAATTGACCAGCGTAGGTCACCAGATTCCAATTACTGAATGCTAAGTCACCGAAATGATGTGACGCTGTCATACAATATGGGATAAATGGGACCCATTGCAGTGCAGGAACTAAGAGAACCCGGGGACTATGCTATGTAATCCCTCTTTAGTGTTAAAAAGAGAAGTATGCAAAGAGTTATGACCCCTTGACTTGGGTATAACAAAATAATGTTAAAAGGAGAATGTTGTGTATGAGTCTAACTCAATTTAGTCTTAAATTATTTATGAAAAATGTACTCCTCCCCACAATAAAGATCTGGTAAGTTGAATTGGTCAGATGTTATACCTATGTAAAGGAAAACATATCGGTAAATTGGAAATGATTGGGTAGCAATTGAAACTTTAAAAAAAGGGTACCCAGATGTAGTCTAAAGCTCTTAAATAGTTTGATGGTGGGCGACTGTATAATCTTTTGTTTTCCTCTATAGGTTAGAAACTAATTTGTGTTTTAATGATACCTTTATATAAGATCTAGGCTATTTAAGTCTTGGAACTAAGGATCCCCTCAGAAGGTCTCTGCATAGCTGTATCTATCCTGCTGTTTGTGAAATATAGTGTGTCAAGGCTTGGAAAATAATTCAATAAGATGTTTGTTTCCAACATTAGGGCTGTTTTCCTAAATAAGTTAAATCCGCTATGTGTTTTGTTTCCTTGCCACAATACTAAGGAGTGATACTGGTATCATCCTGGCCCCACTATTCCCAATGCAATAGCTGCTCTGGTTACATAACCTATTTTCTCTGCTCTGAGCAGCCCTAGGAAAATGTCCCAGTTTTGACAGTTTTAGTTCTTTGTGTCACAATTGGCTTGGGGCTCTGTTTTGTTTTGCACCTCTGAAAGCAAAACCCCTGTGGAGCCTGTGCGCATGTGCATGTGAGTCTGTCTTTGGTGTGGTCGATGAAGCAGACAATTCTAATAAATGATTAATATTAGACTCTTATTATTTTTTTCCAAGCCTTTTTGAATGTGAGATGGACCCTATAAGCCATTTCTTCATCAATCGACCCATAATGTTATTATAGTAATGTTACTCTACAGTAATGTTATTATTTATTAAACTTTTATTTATTCAGGGGAGGCCAATTTGAGGCCAGGGTCTCATTCCCAATGGTGCCCTGAAAACAAACTACTCACATGATAATTCAATGCTAGCATGCTAGTAGATACCCATAGACTTCAAGTCATTACTACCTCTAACTTCCTTCATACTGGACACAGAGACATGCAAATGGTATCCATGAGTTCATCTGACTCTGGGGAAGTAGGAAAGGGTCATCATTGCCAAAATCCCGAAGTATTCCTTTAACAGAAGTGAGATGTTGGAAGCTTGTGCAGAATAGCTTTGTAAACGAAAAGGAGAAATTAAGGGAATTACGGGAATTGAGGTCCAGCTGACCTTCTGATAAAGGATGCAGTGATATTAAACCTGTCACCTGTGATAAAGCGAAGCAGGCTATGGTACACTGCATCCAAGGGTTTTAGAGTTGTGGCTGCTGCGTTTTGATAAATGGTGTCCCCATAATCATAAATGCGATGCATTTATTGGCCTAGGTGTCTAGCCTTTCTTTATCGCAAGTGTGAGTTCAAGGTTGCAGCCCCTCATTGATAAAAGTGTGAATATTCTTTAACCCCGCATCTTCTAGCAGCGTTGTCTATACATAGGTCCCTACAGGACACTTTTTCCTCCTGTCACAGTGGAATCTATAAGACCATTCCAAAGTCCTTTGAAGCCCATGCTCTGGACATGCTTTCTGTATAATGTCTTTGACATTGTCATTAGAGAAGGGATTTTGGCAGTATTGCTAACAGCAGCCGTTTTAAACAGGACAAAAAGCTGTCATTTGAATAATGAGAAATGGCACCCTCTTCCCACTGATCACAGGCTTGTTATGCACCCCAGACAATGGTAAACCACATGAGAACATTTAGCCACCATGTGGTCTTATGATAAATCGACAAGTCTTAAACGCATCCTGCAGTAGAGGGCGTTCGAAACAGTTTCAACATGTAGGCTCTCATACTCTCATTTCTTGCAAGACCGGTTTGAAACTGCACGTTCAACTCCACAGCTCTTATCAGTACAGCTGTCCACGATCAAGACCTACTCCACCAGTAGCTGAAGTAATGTTCTTACCAGGGTGCTCTTTTACCTCGTTCTCATGGTCTCTCAGGGCATCTGTACTAGATTACCATGTTATTTTTCAGGGCTAGTCGTTGGAAGGCTTTCCTCAAAGCATTAGCTGGCGCTCTCTTCCTTGACTCAATGCCGGAACAGTAGCAGTGTATCAAACCAAGGCCACCACTCCATAAACCTCTTAATTCCTTCAGTGACCTTGCCCTGGCAGTAAATAGCATTGTCACTGTTGTAAATCTCTACTGAAGGTCACTGTGGATTCTCCTCTTTCCTGTGATCTCTTCACTCAAGGCCAATTTCTAATGCAGGTTAATAATCTGCAGTGCCTTCAGAAAGTATTCACACACCTTGACTATTTCCACTGTTTTATTACAGCCTGAATTTAAAATCGAGGACAAAACTGAAAAAATGTCAGATGAAACTCCAGTTCCTCACAATAAAATGACAGTTCTTAATAAAGATTGTTTTAAAAAACTCTATATGACATTAAAAATAATCATTTTGGGCAGTGCTAGGAACTCCAGCTCCAGCTCCTTAAGGCAGGCCTTTGAAGGCGTTGGAAAAGTCCCTAGTTGTGACAGGTTGTACGGCCCAGTACATCACTGGGGCCAAGCTTCCTGAAATCCAGGACCTATATACTAGGCGGTGTCAGATGAAGTACCAAAAAATTGTCAGAGACCCCAGTCACCCAAGTCATAGACTGTTCTCTCTGCTACCCCACAGCAAGCGGTACAGGAGCGTCAAGTCTAGGACCAAAAGGCTCCTTAACAGCTTCTACCCCCAAGCCATAAGACTGCTGAACAACTAATCAAATGGCCACCAAATTATTTACATTGACCCCTCCCCCTATTTACACTGCTACTCACTGTTTATCTATGCATAGTCACTTTACAAATTACCTCTACTAATCTGTACCCCTGCACGTTTAACTTGGTATCCCCTGTATATCACCTCTTTATTGTTATGTGCATTTCTTGTGTTACTTTTTGATTTACTTTAGTTTATTTAGTAAATATTTGATTAACTCTGTATTTCTTGAACTGCGTTGTTGGTTAAGTTGTATTTGGCACTTGTGACAAATAAAATTTGATTTGACTGCAACAATGAAGCCCTACCTCACTAGAGGGCCATATTAACCAATGGATTATGTCTAAGCCAAAGTCAAATTTGTTGTCTAGTCAATTAATTGCCATTGCACATGATTTTATGTCTAAGAATAAAGTGCATTTTAGCTCACCCACAACCAGAGACTCATGAACCCCTTGAATTATTCTCTCTCCTCAGAGATGCTCCAGTTCGTCAGCAACCAGGTGGGGGACTTCCCCGACCTCTTTGAGGACCAGATGGCCTCTGCGGGCTCCCTACAGAACGGTGCTGGGGCCACCCCACGCCCACCCCCTCAAGCCCCACAGACACCCCAGACCACTACCACAGTTTACCAGAATAGCAACGTGACCCTCACCCCCACCCAAACACTGGCCCCCCAGTCCCTGCCCCTCACCCCACCACAGACCCCAGTCCAGACGTTCTCTTCAGGGCAGCATCATATCCGCGCCCCTCCCCTGCTCCAGCCCCGGCCCCAGATGCAGGCCATCCAGCCTCAGCCCCAGCAGCAACCCACCATCCAGGTCCACAGCCAGAGCATCCCCATGCAGACGCATAGCTTCCCTGTGCACACCCTGGTCCAGACCCACAACCAGGCTCTGCCCATCCAGACCCAGGCCCAGACGGTGATGATCACATCCAGCGGTGGCCAGTCCCGCTTCATCCAGAACCCTGTCATCTGCCACCAGAGTCCCACTACAAGCTTCCAAGGTTAGAGCAACTTTTTTTTATTTTACTGAAAAGATTAGGTCACTGGGAAACGGTGGTTATTCATTAGAAATGCACTTAAAGATGTTTATCATGTGAAGATATTCAGTCCTACATGCTTTTCTATATGAATGGTGCTCTTTGATAATGTATCCATACTGCATACCTCTCTTTTTTTCCCACAGTCCTCCAACCGCAGATGCAGAGCATAATGACATCACCACAGGTTCAACCCATGACCATCCAGCACCAGAGACTACTGCAGACGGGCCAGACCATCCAGACTCTCTCCACCGCGCCTACAGTCCACACCATGCAACAGCAGGTTCAACAGGTACCCGTGAGTATCAAGCTTCATACTTTACCATGTTTGAGTCCCTAATCAAAACTAGCTGCATCCAATCTTTATAAAGTCTCTCTAAATACGTGCAGATCCTAGCATGTTGTAACCATAGACCTTGTGTTGTGTATGGCATCACTGGTTGTAACTGATCCAGTGTCCCTGCTCTCTCTCAGCTTCTGGTCCACCAGCCTCAGATTCTGAAGACCGAGAATCTGGTTCTGACCACCCTGAAACCTGATGGGACACAGGTTCTGTCCACCATGCAGAACCCTGGGATCACCACCTTGACCCATCCTATCCAGACACAGACTCTACAGGTACCGGTAGGTCTCTATACTATCTGTCTGCTTCGCTCTCTCCCTTTCTATTCTCTCTGCTCAGGGTCTAATGGGGACGGTCACGAAGACCCAGATTAATCCTGAACTTGTACTGAAAAGTACTTTAAATAGAGATGAGAAAAGAATTCCATTGAACATGCTTCTCTGCTCTGTCCCCCTCAGTATCTTAGCTGTTTCATATGTCACCACTGACTTTTACCTTAACTCTTCCCTCAGACTCTGATGGGCAGTAACATCCTGACCACTGTGCCTGTCATGATGGGTGGCGGAGACAAGCTGCCCATCAAACAGCTGTCGTCAGGCACCTCCCACTGTGTAGGTGGGAACAGGCAGGTGATTGACCACGGGATGGGAATGGTGATGGGTCCAGGGGGGGTGATGAAGGAGGGGGAGAGGAGAACCACCCACAACATCATCGAGAAGAGGTACCGCTCCTCCATCAATGACAAGATCCTGGAGCTGAGAGACCTGGTCATGGGCGGCGACGCTAAGGTCAGGAAAACCAAGTGATACAATAATCCAATATTGACTATCTTTGACCTTACAGGAACAGTGGGTTTAGTTTTATTTTGTGGTCCAAGTCTGATAGAAACTCAGAGGAGCATGCTAGAACAATTTGAATGTGAAACCTAATTAGGCTATATGCTAAACCACAGACTCTTGGTATTTCCTAGAGTACAGGGAAGTCAGAGGAATGGACTTGTTCGTATAGGGCACTCTCACCAAATGTACACTGACACATTGCTAATGTGTTTGTACGCAGATGCACAAGTCAGGAGTGCTGAGGAAAGCCATCGACTACATCAAATACCTGCAGCAGGTCAACCACAAACTACGGCAGGAGAACCTGGCCCTCAAGATGAACAGCAAGAACAGTAAGTCCCCCATTTATTACTAGTTAATCCATCACAACTTCAGTTCACGTAACACATTGGGCTCTCTCCCACTTCCTCTCTGTCAGAGTCAGTGGTGCTGTCTGACGATGTGGAGATGAAACCAGAGATGCTGATGATGTCACCTCCAGCCTCAGAGTCTGGATCAGGATCTCCTCGTGAGTTCTCTCCATACTGCATCGACTCCGAGCCTGGCAGTCCCTTACTGGACCATGAGCAGGTACTGTGATGATGATAGTCAAGAAACTGTAATGTTTTTGTTGTTGTGTGGAAATTGTTTGAATTGAATGTTGCAAAGGTTGAACACTTACATAGTAGTTGAACTATTCTCTCTCTCTCTCCTTCACTCAGGTGAAGAGTGAGCCTGGCTCACCCTCTTCTGTGGGAGTGATGGATCGCTCTCGTCTCCTCCTCTGCGCCCTCACCTTCTTCTGCCTCTCCCTCAACCCCCTGCCCTCTCTCCTGGGATCTGAGGCCCAGAGCAGCTCTAGCTTGACCTCTGCACACGGAGCCTCCAGGACACTGTTCTCATTACCCAGCCAGACCCAGAACTTTGGTCAGACCTTTAGGTTACTCTTACACTGACCATACAAGTCCTATTGCATGCATACATTCACGATAGGCTATTATAGTCAGTCAATATTTTTCTTAACAGTAGTAGTTCCCAGTAAGAGTTCCTGTTTGGGAGTTGTTTTGAGGATGTATTGGAGTATATGTATCTTATACTGACTCCTCCCTCTCTTTCCCACAGCGACCTGGCTTTGGTGCCTGTTGCCATGGTTGACGGTGTGGATTTTGAGCGGTGTTGGGGCAGTGTGGGGCTGTGTTAGGGTCCTCTACCTCTGGGAGCCTGTCACCCCCCTCCACTCGCCCAAATCAGTCTCCTTCTGGAGGCAGCGTAAACAAGCAGACCTACATCTCAACAGAGTGAGTTCACATCCCTTTATGTCTGTAGGATTTTCCCTACCTTATTGTTTTTCTCTGTACTTGTGTTTGAGTATCTCTTAAACTGGTGCCCTGATTGGGTAAAGCCATCTCTTATCTATAGGTACATCAATGCCAAGTTCCATAAGTATTCATATAGATTTTCCCACCTCTCCACTCCTACAGGGTGACTATACAGCAGCCGTGGCCAGTTTGAAAACCTGCCTGTCAGTCTTGACCAGAGCCCTGCCCACCACCAGTTGGGACCTCCTCTTCTCCCTCTCCTGGAACCTAATTCGCTACTGTCTGCATCACCCCACCCCTCTGGGCTGGCTGGTTCGCCAGGTTGGTGGGAAGCACAAGGGGGAGGAGTCCAAGACCAGCTCCCGGGACGCAGCTCTGGTCTACCATAGGCTGAGCCAGCTGCAACTCACAGGTGACAACACTGAATAGTCTAGAACATTGAGCCTAGGTCAGTATCCTTTGTCATTGTAAACACGATAACATAACACAGTAGTACCCCATCCTCTGTCTGGAACTTCTCTCTCTCTCTCTGTGTGTAGGGAAGCTACCCCAGAGCAGTGGCCTGTGGGCTCTGTCTCTGTCTATGAGTGCCGTCAACCTCAGTGAGAGCGCCCAAAGCAAGATGGCCCCCACCCAGCAGGCCCATATCTATGTCACCGCGGCAACAGCTTTGCGCACTGTACTGGGCCACCACCTCTCCTGCCTGCCTGTGAGTGTCTCAGGGCATCCCTCCATCCTCCATTACTAATCCTCCACATCCCTCCATTACTGCTATGGTAATGATATCTCTGATACTATCCACACACTGTCATCTTTCCCTACATGTCTGTGTCCCAGGGTTACCTTTTGAGCTGTGCTGAGGGTGTGGCCAGCCAATCAGACTCCAAGCCCATCCCTGACTGTTTGCACTGGCTCTTCACCCCATTGGGCAGGCAGTTCTTTCTCAGCTGTGATTGGTCTGTGAAGTCTGAGAGCAGAGAGGGCGTGTACACTTCCCAGAGAGACCCAGGTATGAACAATAAAGTTGACGGAAGAGCTAATAGTGTATACAGAAATGCCCTCATGCAATTGGGCCTTTTTAATTATCTTTCCCTCCTTCTTTCTCTCTCTTCCTTTAGCTGACCCCATCGCCCAGCTGCATCGTTGTTTCTGTGAGAAGCTGCTGGAGAGAGCTGTGCACTCCCTCATCCAGCCCCACACTGACACGGAGGCAGACAAGCCCAAGAACGACTCGGGGTAAGGCCAGGGTCCTCACGGTGCCCAGTCACTCTTCTGTTTACCTATGCAAATTGTTTACTTTACTTTGTTTTCTTTTCTCTCTCTCTCAGGGAGTTCTCCAGTGCCTTGGAGTTTCTCCAGCTATTGAACAGCTGCACAGAGGAGTCCTCCTCACCTCCCTTCCCAGCCCCACCTAATCACACCACCATGCCAGGTACTGGAATGCACACGTTAGTGTGAACCACACCATGTTCTGTGTGGGACAGATTTCTTTACAGATTTATCTCATCTTTGTTTCCTACGAGATGATCTGAGGCTGTGAATGTGTATAGATTTTATTCTTCTCATATGTATCTTGAACACTAAAGAAACTCTTTATGATTAACATAATTGACTAATTCCATATAACGTGAACATTTTTTGCTTGACCTCTCGATGCCACAGTTGAAGTCTAATGTTGTCATGTAATCTCTGCTTAGTGGCAGACCCAGTGAGTCGCTGGTGGGCATTGGTCCTAAAGGCTGCTGCCCATTGGCTGCAAGGAGATGATGTCGCTGTGAGGTCGCTGCTGGCAGAGGCAGAGCGCATGCCCAGAGCTCTCCATACCCTCGAGTCAGTATACTTTGTGTGTTTTATTAATTGTATGTACGAGATACACCTGGTATACAGTCGTGGCCAAAAGTTTTGAGAATGACACAAATCTTAATTTTTACAAAGTCTGCTGCCTCAGTTTGTATGATGGCAATTTGCATATACTCCAGAATGTTATAAAGAGTGATCAGATGAATTGCAATTCAGAGCTTGCTCAGGAATGTCAGCAGGCAGGTGTGAATGCATCTGCACCCACGGTGAGGCGAAGACTTTTGGAGGATGGCCTGGTGTCAAGAAGGGCAGCAAAGAAGCCACTTCTCTCCAGGAGAAACATCAGGGACAGACTGATATTCTGCAAAAGGTACAGGGATTGGACTGCTGAGGACTGGGGTAAAGTCATTTTATCTGATGAATCCCTTTCTGATTGTTTGGGGCGTCTGGAAAAAAGCTTGTCCGGAGAAGACAAGGTGAGCACTACCATCAGTCCTGTGTCATGCCAACAGTAAAGCATCCTGAGACCATTCATGTGTGGGGTTGCTTCTCAGCCAAGGGAGTGGACTCACTCACAATTTTGCCTAAGAACACAGCCATGAATAAAGAATGGTACCAACACATTCTCCGAGAGCAAATTCTCCCAACCATCCAGGAACAGTTTGGTGACGAACAATGTATTTTCCAGCATGGTGGAGCACCTTGCCATAAGGCAAAAGTGATAACTAAGTGGCTCGGGGAACAAAACATCAATATTTTGGGTCCATGGCCAGGAAACTCCCCAGACCTTAATCCCATTGAGAACTTGTGGTCCATCCTCAAGAGGTGGGTGGACAAACAAAAACCCACAAATTCTGGCAAACTCCAAGCATTGATTATGCAAGAATGGGCTGCCATCAGTCAGGATGTGGCCCAGAAGTTAATTGACAGCATGCCAGGACGGATTGCAGAGTTCTTGAAAAAGAAGGGTCAACACTGCAAATATTGAATCTTTGCATCAACTTCACGTGACTGTCAATAAAAGCCTTTGACACTTATGAAATGCTTGTAATTATACTTCAGAATTCCATAGTAACATCAAAACAAAAAATATCTAAAGACACTGAAGCAGCAAACTTTGTGGAAATGAATGTGTCATTCTCAAAACTTTTGGCCACGACTGTACACCGTCCAAAGAAATTGTTACTGGCAGGTTCCTTCTGGACAATAAAACAACAATAAGAAATAATAAAAGATAAGAATAGGAATATAAAGTAAATGGCTCAGTAGAATAGAATAAACATTTTAGCATAAGTATAATACAGGAAGGTACAATTTAGTGTCCAATATTTATACATGTTTGGGGAAGGGGGGATTCAGGGACAAGTGTTTAAATTATGCAGTATTTAGTCATCTTAATAAGAGTCTGGTAACATCAGTTGTGCTAAGGTGTGGAGTATAAGAGCAGGTGGTCTCTGAGCCCGTTGGTATCAGACCTCATGCTCTGATACCGTCTGCCTGACAGTAACGTAGTGAACAGCTCGTGGCTGGAGTATGTGGGGTCCTTGATGATGTTGCGGGTCTTCTTCATGCACCGTTTTCAGTAGATGTCTTGGAAGTGTGGGAGCATGGTCCCAGTGGCGTGTATGTAAAGGACATTAGAAGCATTGCCATAATCCTATGTTGTTTTCCCTGTCATCCTGCAGTCATCCGTTGCCCAAGGCTGTGCTGCTGCTGTGTAAGGCGGTGCAGATGAGCCTGTCTCCTCTGAAGGGAGAGGGGGCGGTGGCCTGTCTGTCTCACTGCGACAGGGCCAGCAGCTACCTGCGCACCAGCATCTCTGTTCCCCTGTCCACCCAGTCTGGCAACTGGCTCAACAAGGTACTCTCCCAAAATGCGGGTGTTTGGGATGCAAGTGAAAATATGCACTCTCTGTGATTTCTATTTGAACCAACCCTAACCTTTGTGTATATACATGCAGTAAAGGTTGTAATGGAGTTTGGTTGATTCACAGTGTTCATTGGTCATATTACACATACACACCATGAACAAACATATACTGCACATGGTGACCGTTGCATGGGTTCTCGTTTGACTCACAAAAGCACAGGTACAAGCGGACTCTAGCTAGGTATAGTAGTAGTGCGTGGGTGGTAGGGGGTGGCTGTGGTGCATTGTAGTTGCATTGCATGATCCTGCAGCCCAGTGCAATGTGTCTGCAGTGCAGTACAGAGGCCTCCCAAATCTGCAGGCACCTGCAACACACCATATCCAGGTCGAGACACTGCTTACGGTGCATGTACTGTCCCATATGCCTCTTAGTTTCTCATTGTGTAGTCATTTATTACGTAGTTCAACAGTTTATTTATATGTTTTATTTCTGCCTTACTGTTGTCTTTCCTATAACAAGGGGGTGGAGCTCCTGGTCTGTGACCTCTTGCTGACCCTCAGGACCAGCCTATGGCAAAGAGGAAGCAGCAGCAATGGAGAGCCAGGCCCCGCCCCTAGCTCCCAATTGGCGGGATTCCAGCGGGACCTGAGTTCGTTGCGAAGGCTGGGCCAATGCTACAGACAGGCACAACACAAGGTAACTAGGGCTTCAGACCTGCTGGATTATTCATGGATTATTCATGGCTATCTGTGGTGTAATGATGTATGTTCCCTCTCTTGTCCTCTCCCAGGTGTTCCTGCATGAGACCACAGTGAGGCTGATGGCTGGAGCCAGTCCCACCCGTACACACCAGCTACTGGAGCACAGCCTCCGACGCAGGACCAACACCCCTGGATACACCACGGGTAAGGACACCCACACTTCAATTATTATCATGAATGATACCATTTGAAGTTGATATCAAATGTTATTTGATGTCAAATTAAAACAAATGTAGTGCTTTCCAACTGTACTGACCTACTCTCTTTACTTTTTCCTCCTCCCCTCTTCTCCTCCTCCGCCCTGCAGCTGAGGGTGACTGTGTTCTGGGTGAGCGTGAAAGGGCTCATGCCATCCTGCTGGCATGCCGCCACCTACCCTTACCCCTGCTGACACCACCAGGGCACCGCGCCCGCCTGCTGGCCGAGGCCAAGCGCACCCTTGAGCGTGTGGGCGACCGCCGCTCCCTACAGGACTGCCAGCAGATCCTGCTCCGCCTCAGCGGGGGCACCACCATCGCGGCCTCCTGATGATTCTCCCTCAGACAGATCTCAAATCAGTTAGACCCACACATATTAACCCTGACTTGTGATCTACTCACTCAGAATCCCGATCAGTGGTGAGTGATGAGTTATTCTCCACCACATATTAGAAATTAGCCCACTCATACAGATCCCAGAACAGTCACCTAGCCCTATAGACATAGCACTGATAAATTACTAGTCAGCCATTTCCACATAGCATCTAATAGTCAACAACGCGAACAGTCGTATCTCATGGACATATCACTATACAGGAGAGATACCAAAAGGGACCTTCAATCTTCACACTGCCAACCTGAACATTGACTACGGTTAACATTCTGGCAGTGTCATATTTAATGTCACACAGGCCTAACAAACACACCCCCATATCCTCACAGAAGGAGAATGTATATAATGCAGCCCATACACTGGACCACTGCACATGGTTTCTCACATGCTCACTGGTATAATGCTAACACTGTAATGTTGCTAACACTGCTTAGCGTAGAGAGAATCTGCTTATAGGCCCCAAAGGGAAAAAGGGTCAAAATGGCTGCCATTGGGTCTCATCCACATACAATTCAGTCTCTCTCTTTGGTTGGCTAATTAGCCAACAGCTATTTTGAGTTTTGCCCCGCGATGAATGGACCTTCATCCACAAGAGGTTGTGCTCGTTGTGTCTTAAGCTTTTTTACAGAGCTGTAATGTCACAGGTAGATGACGGGCTGCACATGCACTGGCATTCCACAAGTTCTAGATGCTAAATGCTAAAATGTCATGTACGTCCAAGCTTCACAATGATACATTTAAAATGTATGTATTTTTGACAGCCCAATACAATAGTTCAACGCAAGGAGACCGACTGTGGCTTCAGTGCATTCTAGCTATGATAGTCACCCTCTAGCATCTACTGTAAAATTCAAAATAACTTGCTTCTCACAGTACAGTGCAGAGTAGTATCTATTTATGTCTACCTCATTGACTGTACAATGCCAGTGTACTCAAGCGCAATATACTGTATTACCACACCAGTTGGCATGGTGACAATTTACAGTAGTCGTACAATACACAGAGCAGCTTTATTTAGACTCAGCAGTGCAATATTAATGGGCCAGCACTGGAGAAGTGCCATTCATTTTTCAACAAGAAAAAAGGTTCATGGATTGGAGCATCACCCTAAATGGAAAATCAAAGCCCAATTCTTTACATATATATATGCGCAGTCAGTCACATACACAGTATCACATTTGTGATTGTATATAGATTGTACATTCTGTAGCCATGTAGAGACAGCTGTCTTGAATAGAATGAAGCAGGATGTTCTTATGTATGCGAGAGGGGAAACAAATGGGTAGAAAGAAGGTTCTATCAACTCTTAGAAGGTTAAATGGTTTGTGTATTGGCCACCAGCCCGGGGCCGGGGTGAGTTGACTGTTATTGACCAAACAGTTCGGTCACTGTCACTAGTAAGGTTGATTCTGACCAATCTGATTGGGAAGCTCTCGAGCATAATGGCCTTGATGTAGTTAACAATTATTTTGTTATGTTTTCAGTGTCAGAACTATCATTGTGGAATCTGTCCAATTGCTTTTAACTGTATTGTCTGTTGGCTAGACTTTGTCACTTTCGTCATTCTCATCTTTGAGTTCTGATTTTCTTATTTAATGTCTGTAATATTATACATGCTCAGTTTTTTTTATTTTTAGCAATCTTGTTTCCTCATTGTTTTATATTGTCAAGGCAACCTAGGGATATAAACTGCTGGAGTGACTTAAACATTTTTTTTTTTTTTAATTATGCAGGAAGTACTGTTGTCCAAGTAATTAGTATGGCAGTTTTATAGGTCATCAATATTTGGCACATTGTAGTGTTTTTGACATGAACTCCAATGCACAGAAATGTGTTTACACTTTACCCTAATATGAGAAAGACCTACTGCATGTCTTCCAGTTCAACCCAGCCGTATTCACCACTGTATGGTGTCAATTTACCCAACCATGTCCCTTGTATCTGCACCGTTATTTCAGATTGAATTGATCAGACAGGTTAGTGTGGGCTAGTACGTGCTGCACAACCAACCATCTACAGTGAATGGATTTACTACGATTTCTAATGTTACAAAATATCTAATCTAATGTTTTCTCCTCTATGTATTGTTTTCTGGATTTATATGTATGATTTAGTTTTTTAATAAAAGATTGCCATGGACAGAATGTGTGTGTTCGTGTCTTATTTTAAATCGCTATAAATGCCAAGCAGTAGGGATGCTACAGTAAAAAGGATGTTGCCAAAACAAGATGTTTTTAGACAGAACACTGTCAAAGCAATGTTAGTGTTCTGCATTACGCTCACACACTCATCTTGATCCTTATTTAGGTGTTTCACTGGAACTAGTGAATGGGCTGGTCAACAAAACTACATTGGTTTTGTTTATCCACCTGAAGGTGGGGGAAGAAGACCACCCACACTTTACTGGTCTCTATTCCTGCTTAGCTAGTTGCTGGTTCTTTCTCTCTGCCCCTCGGCTCCCTCTTCCTCAGTCCCTGCCCTTATTATTGAGCTCATGATGTATGTGCCCTACTTTTCTGTCTCCATCTCCCCTTGCTGAAATCTTTTCTTTGACTTGGGCTGAATAGTGGTGTCTTACAGCCACTCCCCACAGTAGAAATAACTATTGTGTCTCCAGACTCGCTCTCTGTATTAATCTGTAGGAATGTCACAGCAGACTGTGGCTCCCAGTATTTGACTACCCGGTGTCATGTTCAGAGTGGAAAGTGGTCTCTGTTTGAAACTGCACTGCAACTTCACACTGCTCAACTTCACACTACTTCACACTGCTCTGGTGTAGGCAGTGTCCACCAAACAGATTATTCCACCCTGGTAGGCTTTGGTTTCAACAGTGCTACATTTTTGATAGCAGCCAATTGCTTTTTGTATTTTCAACACATTGTCCATAAATATCGTTGCAATATTAAAGTTGTTCACTTATCAATGTTTAATATATGCACGGCAATGTTATTTTACTTGCATCAGAATTCTGAATAACTAACATTTAATTTCGATGCACTTTTTTCAATTACTCTTCTAGAACTGAGCACAATTTCAAAGAACCAAAGTGCTTGGGAGGTTGTCCCAGTCGGACCACATTGTATGATGCACATACAAAGCAGGATATTCTGAAGCAAAAAGCCAGCTGAAAAACAAGCTCACGTGTTCTCAAAATGAAAAACTTGAAGAACTGGAACAAAAAGGAAAAAGGGAAGCATGATAAATTTAAACCTGGATCTAAGAAAAGAGAAAAATGTGTGGTCATGTTCAACGATAACGAGCGACAGTGAGTTTGGCATATTATAAACAGCACAGGAGTCCCAACGCATAGCAAGCTAACGTTAGCTAACTATAGAGCATCTCTGGCTAAACTAGCTAGATTGCTAGGTAGGTCTCATTTACATGGTCAGCTTGTATGATATGCCTTCATCGTTGATAGAGAATCATAAGCCACATCATCCTGCCTCTGTCTTTGAGAAATGTGTTTAGTGCACCTCTAATTGGTTTGCCAAGTTCCCATTAATCCTGTCAGTAGTTAAGTATTGGTGAATGCAAGAAAGTGACGACAAGTGACTTGTCATGAATGTACTCATCTGTTTGACTTATCGTATCTCTTGCAGGGATTATCTCACAGGATTCCACAAGAGAAAGGTGGAGAGGAGGAAAGCAGCAGTGGTGGAAATCCAGAACAAGATAAAGGAGGAGCAGAAGAGAGTCAAAGAAGAGGTAAACACCGGCTAAGAGAAGGCACAAAATGTAATTTAAGTGTTAAGTAGACATGGTGTGTAAAACTTGTTACTTTAGTAGCGTTTTTGATGAAGGGAATACTAACAATGTGGACAGAAGGGGGCACGAATCATATTTACTCTTTAATTCCAGAGACACAAGGAGTATTTGAAGTTGCTGCAGGAAAGAAAAGAGGCTCTCGGTGAGTTTGAGCGAAATAATCAAACATGTCAGCCAAGCTTGACAGAATATTGTTGGATGCCTTCACTTGCCCTTGTCTGCGATTTCAGGTTTAACCAGAAGTAAACATGTAGTGTGAATCCATTTCATCTGCTTACTTACTCTTATTGTTATGGTTAATTCTCCACAGATGAGGATGATGATGATGAAGAAGATGAATTGGAGGATGTGATAACGGGCACAACCGAGTCTGTACAGTACGATCACCCCAACCATACTGTTACCGTAACTACCATCAGTGACCTTGACCTCACAGGGGCCAGCCTCTTTGCACCAGCAACCAATCAGGTAAAGCGTTTGTTTCAGATTTCCACGTCCCTTGTTTTGAAATAGTTTCTCTGAAAGATATTCAAACTGTACATTTTCTTTTGAAGGTTACTGAGGATGGTGAGGAGGAGGTGGTGGAGGAGCAGGAGAAAATGGGCCCAATGCCAAAGAAATCTGGGAATCCCATCCTCAATAAAAAGTATGTTGTGTTTATCTTCACTCACATTTAATGAAAAACCCTTGTACTCTTTCCTTGTCAATAATATTTAAAATATTTGAATGCACAATGTGTGGCTTCATATCCTAAAAAATGAAAATGTGTCATTTGACGTGTCTATCAATAACATTTATGTGTTATTGATAATGGTCATAATCACTGGAGGATTTTAAAAAGCGGGTAATAATTTATGCAAATTGCATTATTCCTCAACAACTGTGCTATATGCCCTGCTAATGAATAGTAATGAGCCCCCAATTCCTGTTCTATTCTCATTCTGTATTCAGTTCTGACAGCTAATTTAGTCTAATATGATGCCTATATAACAATATGAGCACTGTGGTGGCAAGTTATTCTCACAAGTTATTATCCCCCCTCCTCCCTCTCTGCAGAATCTGCTCACTGAACGCCTCGCTCCACGCTCACCAGACGCAGCGGAAGGGAAGCAGGAAAGGGAAGCAGGAAGGCAAAGGACGAGGCCGGCCAACAGACAAGAAGCCAGGTGCCACAGACAAGAAGGGCAGAATTGAGAAGAACAGAGTTGGGAGGACCAGCAAGAAACAAAGACGCAGACTGACTGGGAAGAGGGTACATCACAAGGACTGAGAGTTATGAAAAAATAGATTTGCAATGTAAGGGTCTGTCTGGCCTCTTTGTTTGATCAGGATCCTAAGCAGCCATGATAGACATTTAGAGTTTGTATGGTACCAGTTTGGAAAGTCTACGGAGCAAACAAAATCACAAATACACAAACTGCACATATTCATTCTCATTGAAAGCCAATGTCTGCTCGATCCAGAGCGGCCGTTTCAAACACTGCCTTGTTTTAACCAATTGGACACGACCTGTCTGTTTCCTGTGTTAGGCTCTCTCCTTTCTACATGTTTGTTTATATGCTAACTGCTTTGGTAATGTTGTATTTCATACAATGTGTATATGCTCAAAGTTTGATTAAAAGAAAAGAATATATACGAATCACTTGCTTTAATATTTTTGTAGCGTTTATATCCTTGTATAAACCTATAGTTTGTGAATCCCTCTAGTTCTATAGCCTATTGTTTGATAGGAAACCTGACTCCTCAGTCAACATCCTTTTCAGAGCATCAGAGAATAGATCTTTACGTGTGTATTTCTAGACATAGTACCCCTATGCCCTCATTTGTTTGATTGATTTCAAGAAATGCTGTATAATCAAGGATTTTAATGTATGCTATTCTCATACCTTAGCAGTGTTTATTTATTTACACTAACCTGAGCTAACGCGGGCCATCTGTCACAAGCAGTTCATTTTGCTTTCTAAAGCTCATGATATCTAATACAACCTTCAATTGAGTAACTGTCATGCAACTGACTCCATATTGGTTCTAGATCTGGCAGACTGATAGGTTCTCTGTAAAGTTAAGCAGAGCCAACATGGCAGTCAGAAGTGCATCAGTTTCATCCATTGTCGGAACAGCCAATCAGATCCATGTAAGAGTAAGAGCCTCAGGGGGATTGTGAGCAGAGGAAGAGGCATGTGCCGGGGGTCTGATGGACAGTATAGTATCTTTCTCTAAATGGCATATTCTCAGTTTAACTGACGGCTGAGGACTCTTCTGTCAGGTATCGTTGAAAACCTCTTCCTCTCAAATTCAGGAGAGAATAATTCAATGGAAAATAATATACATTAAGAAATCTAGCAATGAATTATTCAAGACTTTGACTTGTATTTAGATTTTTATTGCTGAAATGTTTTTAAATTGGGATGTTACCAAGTGCTTTCAGTGACGTTTAGTAATTATATTAATAATATGCTGGAAAGACTTCTATTATCTTCCTTTCTGTATTGTGTTTCACTATATCCTTGTGTGTAATTAGTTTTCACTTAGCTTAACTGTTCCGTTTTATCACACTAACCATGAAATAATGACCCTTGTGGATCAAATATGCTACAGCATTGCTTCCAGCTCGACTACAGCTACGCTGCAATAATATCCCATCAATGTCTTACACTGTGTACATTTCATATAAATGTTGAAAGGGTTTTAGCTGTTTTTTTCTCCTCATGGACTACTGTATATTCTTTTGAAATCTACAATTTTTCCTGAAGTACTACTGGTACTACTGTTTTACTACAACCACCTTTTTCTACTTTGTGGTGTTTTAGGTTCATTATTAAATACTGTGTTTGGTTATATCTGCCTTTACAGCCTGTGTTGTTCCTCAGTGATCTCTGAGGGGTGCGATGAGTGAGCGCCTGCCACCTCTTGCCGCGCCATGCCCCTCTCCGGCGATGACCTTATCTGTCCCAAGTTTCAGCCCAACATCTTCGACTCCTCCCGCTGCCACGACTGCCTGCGCCAGAAGCACCTACACTCTGGAACGAGTACAGGCACGGGTACAGCCGAAACACCACAGCAGAGCCTCACAGTGGAGAAGGAGCCAGGGCAAGCCACTCCACCAGCACCACAGGCAGTGGAGAGGGATACCAGTGCCAAGACAGAGGGAGAGGGGACTAGAAGAGTGGTGAGTAATTATCTGGGCCTATACAGACAGGTGGAAGGTAAGATATGGAGTCATGGAAAGGGTCAGATATACATTGAGGTCAGACAGTCAAGGATCAATACACGAGAGGAAGTAAGGGAAATGGCTGAGTGGTAATGTTGACTTTGAGTCTACTTAAACTTTGGCTAGCAGACTTTTTCGTTCCGGAAGGGGAAGCTACTCCATTTAACCAGTAACACCCAGTGCTGAATTCACTACAAAGTGCTCAGTAACAGACGTTGGTGAGGCATGACCCTGTGTTGAGTGTAGTGAATAAGGAGGAACGTATGAGGGAAAAAAGATACGAAGAGGGCGGTGAAGAGAATGCTCCCATTACAAATGAATGAAGGGAGATCATTTACTGCCCTTTTGGGAATCACTGGTAACATTATACATGAAGGCAGGTTACAGAAAGCACCGGCCGGCCCACATCTACACATAGTATGTCATTGCAAAGGCGCATTCATTTATGAGGCCACGACTGTTAATTGGTAGCATAGCACTCTCCTTGTTTTGCCTCTGATCGCCACAAATTAGGCAAATATACATTTTGTGGAAGTCAGATCTTATCTCATTGCTTTTCATTGCTGTGTTACATTGCAATATCTTTTGTATACCTACCTTGTACTATAATATTATAAAGTTGTTGTTGATATTGCCATTAATTCAAGTCAAACTGAAGATGAGAATATGTATTTTAAGACAACCCAGAAGGGTTGTATATGTCAAGAAAAAAACTTCTATGAAATAATAATGAGGAGAACTACAATCTAGGTAAAGTTACAACAGTGTAACTCTAATCGAGAGACAGACAGAACTTGTGAGTATGAGAGGGAGGTCTTGAGGAACAGAAGAGTGAGACAGAGGGGAGACACTATTCATGAACTTCCGCATATGGAAATTAATCTATAAAGAGAGACTTGGAAGTGTTGCGTTCAGGTTTGATAATGATGACTGTGTTAAACCTGTGTTCATTGTTAATATGTATCTGTAAATGAATGAGGCATTGTAGGCCTAGTGAGTTAAATTGTGCTAGTTCCAACTAAACGTTTAGTTTATATGGCTGCTCACTGTCTTATCTTGTCAGTGTTTGCTTTTCTCTCATAGTACAAACAGTATTTGTCAGTGTCTGCTATTTGTTTTTTGTGAAAATGGACATTGAATTTCGTTTAACCAGAATTACTGACAATTGCAGAAAGTTCTAGTTAACATGGTATTACACTTCAATACATTAAGTCACCTATTGTCTGATGTTCTGTTTTTGTTTGCCGTATGTTATGAGTGGTATGTGTGTTCTCATTGACCTATCAGGAGGACTCTGATGGCCTGTCAGTGGTGAGCAGCTACTGTGATGTCAGCGGAGATCAGCTGGGTTACGAGGAAAGCTTCTTATGCATCCTGAGCCCTGACTGTGACCTCTACATCTGTGACGGAGACGACGACAGCACTGACAGGTTCTCTTCAGAATCTATTGGCTCTAGTGTGTGTCTGAGATAGAAGCTTAGTACAAAATAATGTTTGTTCACTCTATGCACTTGTGTTGAGATATCTTTGGAGACTTGGCATTTCATTGGGCTTTATATTTAGGTATTTTGCAGGGGGGAAATGTCATTTACGAACTAGGTACGAAGAACGTCAAACAAGAAGCTCATTGAGCATGCTTTGTAAACCAAGTAGTCAATGAGCCCTATATTGCGATTCTAGAGGGACAATATATATACTTTCTCACTCCCTCCTCCTCTCCCTCTCTCCAACATTATATCACTATCTCCTCTTCCAGCTGTCGGGACCAGAGTGTCTACGCTGATCTCAGTGGCTCCATCAGTGCAGAGGACGACTACCTGCCTCTCCGGTACCGCTCAACCCACCTCACCATGACCCGCCTGGACCCACCACCCCACCGAACCAACCCCAAAGCCTGGATGGAGGAGGACAACAGCAGGGGCACGATTGGCAGACACTCAGGTGAGGACTGCACTTAACCACATGTACAGTTGAAGTCGGACGTTTACATGCACTTAGGTTGGAATCATTAAAACTAGTTTTTCAACCACTCCACAAATTTATTGTTATCAAACTATAGTTTTGGCAAGTCTACTTTGTGCATGACACAAGTAATTTTTCCAACAATTGTTTACAGACAGATTATTTCACTTATAATTCACTGTATCACAATTCCAGTGGGTCAGAAGTTTACATACACTAAGTTGACTGTGCCTTTAAACAGCTTGGAAAATTCCAGAAAATTATGTCATGGCTTTAGAAGCTTCTGATAGGCTAATTGACATCATTTGAGTCAATTGGAGGTGTACCTGTGGATGTATTTCAAGGCCTACCTTCAAACTCAGTGCCTCTTTGCTTGACATCAAAAGAAAATCAAAAGAAATCAGCCAAGTCCTCAGAAAAAATATTGTAGACCTCCACAAGTCTGGTTCATTCTTGAGAACAATTTCCAAACACCTGAAGGTACCACGTTCATCTGTACAAACAATAGTACGCAAGTATAAACACCATGGGACAACGCAGCCGTCATACCGCTCAGGAAGGAGGCGCGTTCTGTCTCCTAAAGATGAACGAACAACAGCAAAGGACCTTGTGAAGATGCTGGAGGAAACAGGTACAAAGGTATCTATATCCACAGTAAAACGAGTCCTATATCGACATAACCTGAAAGGCTGCTCAGCAAGGAAGAAGCCACTGCTCCAAAACCGCCATAAAAAAGCCAGACTATGGTTTGCAACTGCACATGGGGACAAAGATCTTACTTTTTGGAGAAAGCCGAAGAACACCATCCCAACTGTGAAGCACGGGGGTGGCAGGATCATGATGTGTGGGTGCTTTGCTGCAGGAGGGACTGGTGCACTTCACAAAATAGATGGCATCATGAGGATGGAAATTTATGTGGATATATTGAAGCAACATCTCAAGACATCAGTCAGGAAATCTTGGTTACAATGGGTCTTCCAATTGGACAATGACACCAAGCATACTTCCAAAGTTGTGGCAAAATGGCAACAAAAAAGGACAACAATGTCAAGGTATTGGAGTGGCCATCACAAAGCCCTGACCTCAATCCTATAGAAAATGTGTGGGCAGAACTGAAAAAGTGTGTCCGAGCAAGGAGGCCTACAAACCTGACACAGTCACACCACCTCTGTCAGGAGGAATGGTCCAAAATTCACCCAACTTATTGTGGGAAGCTTGTGGAAGGCTACCCGAAATGTTTGACACAAGCTAAACAATTTAAAGGCAATGCTACCAAATACTAATTGAGTGTATGTAAACTTCTGACCCACTGGGAATGTGATGAAAGAAAATAAAAGCTTAAATTAATCATTCACTCAACTATTATTCTGACATTTCACATTCTTAAAATAAAGTGGTGATCCTAACTGACCTTTAACAGGGAATTGGTACTAGGATTAAATGTCAGGAATTGTGAAAAACTGAGTTTAAATGTATTTGGTTAAGGTGTATGTAAACTTCCAACTTCAACTGTATCCTATTACATTCATAGGTGTTATTTACATGATGATGTTGTCAGGTACCTGTGTTCAATATCATGAGTTGAGGTGGGACTTATTGGTAGTAGTGTGGAAGTATCTTGTAGAACTGTGTTGTGGACATCCTTACAACTCCTTGGAATGTATCACTAATAACAGTGTTTAGTATACCATGTGATGGAGTGTTTTTCTTTTTTAGGGTTAAAAGAAGAAAGGAATCGTGAAAGTGGCTACTTCTCTCTGGGGAGGGCGAAAGGTGCCCGTTCTCTCAGGGATCAGAGCCCCCCTCCCATTTACCGCCATTCAGAGAGGGGACACCCCCTCTACAGCAACCGGAGCCCTGAGCCCAAAGCTACCATCCCCTTCAGGAACCCTAACCTGGGGCTGGCCTCAGACAGGTTAAACCCAGAGATACTAAACCCAGACTTGCCTCTGGAAATCCCTGAACCTCCTGACGCATTTGATCTCACCATCGAGGTTGAGGCTCAGGTGGGCCCTCGCTCCCCAAGCCCCACCCCTTTTAAGATAGCAGAATCCCTGGCCTCCACTAACCGGAGGGGTTTCAACAGCTCATACAGTAGAAGAAACTCCCCTTCCTATCAGGAGTCTGGGAAGTTAAATGCATCGAGACAAAGCTCCTCTCTGTCCCGCTCCTCTTCACCCTTACGAAACACCTCCCCATTCAAACGAAGTGAATGTACCACCTCCCTCAACAGGCGGGGCGTAGACTCTGAGGGCTGGTCTCAGGGGTGGGACCAGACTTCTAGAGGTCCCCCCCAGAGCTCTTTTGGACGAGGTGTTGATATTAGAGGCTTGAATAAAAATGTAATATCGATGGCCAGTTCAGTTGGTTCCATATCACAGGTCAACTCTGTTTCAGATTTTAAAAGTGCATTGCGCAAGAATGAGGCAGACAGCTCCTTAAATGGTCGTGGACGTGACACACGAAGCTCCGCCCCTTCAAGGGGGGGTTACGAAAGCCCCAGACAATCCCTGGTCCGCAAATCTGAAACAAGTAACTCCTTAAATGGCCGTGACAGCAGAAGCTCATCTCCCTCAAGAAGGGCTTATGATGCCTCCAACCAAACCCTGCTTCGCAAATCTGATGGGAACAGCTTGATAAATGGTCATGGTCGTGAAAGTCGCAATTTTTCTCCCTTGAGGAGTTACGATGCCACCAGCCAGTCCCTCCTTCGCAAATCTGAAACGAACAGTTCTCTCAATGGTCATAGTCGACACGGCGGCCGGTGTGGCTCTCCCATTAGGGAGGGTTATGATGCCGAAAGACAATCTCTGAGTAAATCAGCTTCTAGGAATGACTTAAATGTTTATGCCTATGAAAGTGGTAGCTCTTCACCTTCTAGACGTGGCTTTGACACTCCTTGTCAATTCCTGCTATGCAAAAGTGAGACACGTGGCTATGGAAATGGTCGAGGTCGTGACCGTGGAAGCTCCTCTCCCTCTAGGAAAGGCTATGATGCCCCTAGCCAGTCACCTCTGCGCAAAAGTGAATCCAACAGCTACCTGAATAGTCAAGGTCGAGACAGTCGAAGCTCCTCCCCTTTGAGAAAGGGATATGATCCCCCTGGCCAATCACTGCTTCGTAAATCTGAGACGAACAGCTCTGTCAGAAGTCAAAGTCGTGATCGTCCTACCCCCTCTCCCTCTAGGAGAGGCTATGATGCCCCTAGCCAGTCACCTCTGCGCAAAAGTGAATCCAACAGCTACCTGAATAGTCAAAGTCGAGACAGTCGAAGCTCCTCCCCTTTGAGAAATGGATATAATGCCCCTGGCCAATCACTGCTTTGTAAATCAGAGACGAACAGCTCTGTCAGATGTCAAAGTCGTGGTAGTCGTAGCCCCTCCCTTTCAAGTAGGGGCCATGAAACCCCCGGCCAATCACTACTGCACAAATCTGAGAAGAGTGGGGCCCTCAGCGGTCGGAGCCGTGACAGTCACAACTCCTCACCATCCAAAAGAGGCAATGACCCACCAGGTCAGTCACTCTTCAGGAAAACCACCAGTGGTGGTGACTCCAGCCTCTCTTACCAGAGAAAAGACAGTTACGGTGATGCTTGGCCTGACTCTAACCCCTCCCCTGGCACCTGGCGAGGCTCCACCCACTTCCTACATAGCACCTCCCCATCCAGGGAGGGCAGAGAGAACGAAACATCTGCCCCCTCTCAGAGGGCCTCTGCTGTCACCTGGGAAACCACTAGGAGTAGCAGTAGTAGGCAGGGTCTGGAGACTCGTAGCTCCTCCCCAAACACAAAAGGATTGACCAACCGCAGCCTAAGTCCCTCCCATCAGATGCATAGGCACACCTCGTCCCAGAGTTCCATGGAGTCCTCGGAGTCTGGCCAGTTGTCGGGGGAGTCAACGGAGAGGAGTAGGGAGGAGGAGTACGCCATGATGTCCGATCTACCAAAGGTCAAGCCTGTCCTCCAAAGGGAGCAGCATGGTCATGTTGGACAGACTCCAAACCGACCCTCAGGGAGACAGGAGCTCTTCAAACCAGCAAGGTTAGGGTTTTCCATTGTTGTCCGCAAGGTAATGCTGTGGTTTCTCCCTCTGTATTTCACCTGTGACATCAGCATTGTGTCACTGACAGTTTTTTACATATTAATATGTTGTATCTAATGTCACGTGTCTGATGTTTCAGCCACTCCCTCTCCAAGCATCCCTCCAGAGAGTGGCTAGATGACTCAGGGGACCTAGAGAGAAACCACATAGAATGGCAAAATGGCAGCAGAGGTAGACTGTCTCGAGTACACTCGTCCACCTCTTTGCACATTCAGGTGAGTTGTTCTGCCAATTTAGTGCCTTTTGAGAAGTGTACTGTAACTTGGTCAAAATAAACATTTTATTTCACCTAATTTTAACATTCTGTCATAAAGAGCACATGTTCAACTTCATAAAAAAGTAGTTCTCCCAAGAGGCTAAGTGCCAAATAAAGTAACCGGGTTGACGATTTCATCTTTCATCTTAAATCAGCCATAAATCCACTTGTGACAGGGGGAATGGAAGCTTGTTGTGTGCAACACGGAGTGACAATTGAATGCAAACTTCACAAAAAATGACATTGTTAAAAATGTGTAGCCTGTCTCTCTATGGGTTACAGGGTTGATGTGTTATGCTTGACCTGCTCAGTTTTACACCACAAAACACCAGAAACATTTACACTAATAATTACAATCTCATCCTTTACAGAGGCCCAGCAGCCCCACTATAGAGGAGGAGGCCAGTCCATGGAGGGCACAACATAGCTCTTCCTTGGAACAAATGCAGGTACAGGTCTACTTGTGTGTGCTTTCTGTAGACTATATCAAATTGTATATTTTCTTTATAGAGGTTGTCTAATTTAATGCAGAAGGTGTCCCGTGTACACAGGTCATCAGTCTACGTTTCCTTCAGTTTACATAAACTAAACTTCCTCTACTAAGGGGCATGGCATGTATATGCCTTTTCTCATTTGGGTAAAATTCTGTCCTTCATCCTCTCTCCTCCGTGATCCGGAAACCATTGTGGTTGAGGAGATGTCAATTCGTTAGTAGGCGAACAGAAGAGTGTCCTTCCCACCTTGATAGCCACCTTCCATTGAGGATAGTGTGTATCCTACCAGAGTCCTTCGCAGAGGAGTTTTGAAATCTGCCGCACCCCCCTTTGAACCAGCTTTCGTTTTGTCTGAGGAGAAAAGCATGCACATGTTCAAAAACAATATATAATTTTATCTATACATTCTACATGTCCCCTCTCTACACTGCCTCTCATTGATTACCTTTTTCAAAAGGAGGTGAGAGAGGATGCAGAAGTTGAGCAAATCCAATTGAGAAAAGGCCAGAGTAAACATTCACCTGCCCACATCCAAACTTCCTTCTCCGATCCTATTATAAAATGGCTTTTGTGTCTTTAATATCTATTGCCCTGTTGCTGCTTTGAATAATGGTCAACATCTAGTATTTATTTACTCACATGCTTATTAGTGTACAGTATATCTAATCTGAAAGTTTCGTTTTACAATGTTTTCCTCCTGCATGCAGTCTTTTGTTTACAATGTTACAAACACATATCTGTCCATTTATTCAGGTTATGAATTCTAGAAGTTGCTGTAAACTGCTTTTATAAACTGGTATAGGGCTTCTCTGTTCAATTCAAATGCAGTGTGACTTCAATGCTTTCTTTTAACATTCCTAAATTTAATTCAGACTTTGAAGTATGTCCGTGGGTTGTAGGTCTGTTTCTTTCACCTGAATCCTACTGGCGTTTCATAGAGTGAGCATTGTCAATTGTGGGCTGCTGGGGCATGTGTTTCAAATTCTTGGCCTGGGGTGTAATCACTAGTCCAAAAAGTTAGGAAGGTTTTTCAACTAAAACGAGAGTTTCTATTGGACAAATGCAGGGTTGGTCACTCCCGTGTGATACCGTTTAATAAACGTTTTGCATGAGAATCGGCGTAAAATAGCCTCCCAAGATTTTACCGAGTTAGCATAAATAATCTAGCTACTCAACTAAGGAATGTCATAAATGCTTTAATGTGTATTTTAGTAGAAGCTATGTGGTCTGGAAGTAGGTGTCATTGGTTGCTTTTTTGGCAGTGTACAGTCTATATTTCAATATTCAAATGCTCTGAGCAACCCACTGATCACTTGATTGGTTAGCTTGTTTGCTCAAACGATTCTTACAGATCCGCCCAGGAAGTGGCAAACAGGGCGAGAGTGCAGAACGAAAAACATCTTAACAAACGGCAAAAAAAAAGTTGTGAAATTATGGCTTTCAAGGGTTGTGTGTGTGTCAATGATGTCTAGAATCTTCCGTTTCTGTTGAAATAGTCCATGGAAAATATATTTGAGCGATAAGATACAGTTCACCGACCCAAGAGGGGTAGAAATGGCGGGGTTTGTTTTAGTTTCTAGCCTTCCTGCTAGGCAGACAAGTTTTTAAGCGAACGGATCAGCAGGTAGAAAACTGAAGCAATACTTATTCAACCCCGATCACATTAGTACAAAATTCACTTTTTGGACGAGTAGGCTATTGCAACAATATTTTTTTATTTTAAGTGTTTGTTTTTCTCTCAACTGCCTCCTGGGTCCTACTAACATGACGGTACGTTTGCCTTAATGCCACTACTTGAATTACATTCCCATTTTTTTGGAGCCTATAACTGAACGGTGTTCCAAGACATTGTTGCACGAATGTTTAATTGTTCGCCGCAACCATTAGGCAACATGGAACATTGGTGATTAAAATGGTAACGTTTAAATTCGGGGAGTGGGTGTGTCTATATTCTTGTGTTTCGTGGCCTTTAATTATTTTATAGTTTGCTTTCTGCACATAACGTTATGTTTTTTTTTGCGTACCTGTGGGTGTAATTTATGCCATTGCCAAGGGCTGCCAGGGCTAATCAAACATGTATGCGTATTGTATGTGTAAGCGCATTAGGGTTATCCAATTGTTTACAGTTCTAAGTGTCAATTGAATTAGAGTAACATTGAGCTCCATGTATTGACTGTTTGCATGTGCAAACGAACACCTCACCCCAGTCGTTTGTTTAGTTAGATCCCTTATATTTTATATACTATTTGAAATTGATCTTTGAGGAATCTATAAATGCATGATTCTATAAACAACCTATAGTTTATTCCTTCAAATTAATAAGCAAGTGTTTAAAGGTATACTTCTGTGTGCGGGTGGGTCATCCTCATCCTGGCACTTTGTAAAACGTCTATTTGCTGAAATAACGTTAACAGCTTGCCTCTGAGGTTTCCTCTTGTTGCCAACTATTTGTTTATTGCGTCTAATTTCAAAATTATATTAAAGTATTTATGTAGTCGAAATGCTTTGAGAGACACACGCATACACCAGTATGCTCATAGTTACTTAGAGGACACATTTTATCATCATAAGTCAACTCATGGGAAGGTCTTTCTAAGTCTACCTCATGCTGTAACCATACATCTGTTAATGTTCCTCAGGCCTTGTAATGGTTTGGCTGGAACAAAGCACAGTGGTGTTTACAATGTGACAACTTATGAGTTCCAGTGAGAACAGGCAGTGATGCCAGGTAGAGGGGGAGGGTTGAAGGAGATAAAGACCCAAACTGAGGAATGTAGATGGAAAAAGCTTCCTAATCTTGATCCAGGATCACCACCTCTGTAAAGTACCTCACAGGTTTTCCCCTGGCTACAAACTGAAAGGATTTCTAGAAATAGTTGAGACTGCAGTGGTTAAATGTCAGTAACATATTAGTCTGTAGATTAAATTACCTTCAAATCTCTCTACATAGTGTTCTGCTCTAGTTCCCCATGTCTCCTATGTTGATTGTTACTGTTACCTTAGCAATCATTTTTATTTCTGTCTTCTCTCTCATCACTCAAAGGCGTGCTTTTTTTGTTTCCTGTTGTCTTTAACACTTCTAAAAACCCTCTCAACTTCCATGTCCTCACACATTTGAATGTACACGCAGGTGTTTGCCATGGTGCACTAACTGCATGAAACGCCTGCCCTTGTTTAACTTCTACATGGAAAAATGTTGGTCTTTGTATTATGAACATCCTATGCTGGCATCCTTTGTTCTACTTTTGTGTTCGTCTCACTTCTTCAAAACGGTTCCGTTAACCTGACACTGTCTTTCCTTGTAGCCCGACCTCCTTAACTTCAAGAAGGGATGGATGTCAAAACTGGATGAGAATGGAGAGGTGAAGTCATGTTTTTCTTCATTTCTTATGACTTTCTTTCTTGTCTTATTTAGTCAGAAGTCATGTATCACTTGTTTATCTGTTTTCTTCTTTCTTTCTAGCTCTCTTCTGCTTTCTTGTTTGATTCCTCTCCTCCTTTCTCTCGCCTTCTTTCCCTCTCTCCTAATGAGAAAGCTTGTGCGTAAGGCGATAGCTGCAGACTATCCATGTGTTATCCCAGTAATAGCTTGGTGTGCCCAGGCAGGCACAACCGGTATGTTCTAGCAGGATAAGACTGAGTATGAAACGTCCTCATATGAGCTTGTGGCTCATTGTATCATCTGTGTGCTAGGTTTGTATGTTATGTGTTTGAACTCATTTTGAATTCACAGTACAAACACTTAGATGACCCATACATCACTTTAAGCACTCTTTTTATACTTGTCATAATGTCTTAAACACTGTGTACTCCATAGGTTTCATTGGTCCATGTTAACTTGATTTGAAAGATGTCTTGCTGTGAACTGTCAATTAGCTGCTTGTGTGCATTAATGCATCAGATTGGTCGAATAGTGCTGGTTTAACTGGTGGCATGTGTGTGTCTGCAGTGGAAGAAGCACTGGTTTGTGTTGACCGATGCTGGTCTGAGGTACTACAGAGACTCTGGGGCGGAGGAGGTATGTTTTCAAATGCTTCAAAGTTATTGACTATTGCAATAATTGTCTTAGGGGATACATTGTGAGTTATTGATATGTGTCTGTAGTCTTACTTGTTTGTTCCTAACTGTGTCTTACAGAAGGATGATCTGGACGGTGAGGTTGACCTGAAGTCTTGTGTAAAAGTTTCTGAGTTTGATGTAGAGAAGAACTATGGATTTCAAATACAGGCGAGTGTGTTTTTCACTGTTCCAATAATTTTCTATGATATGTGAGGATGAGTGACAGGTATTTGAATGATCTCTTTCCCTCACCACACCCGTTCCATTTCTTACTCTACTCTTTTCTCCTGTCTGTCGGTCAGACGAGGGAGGCAGTTGTCACACTGTCAGCTATGACTGCAGGGATCAGGAGGAACTGGATTGAGGTTCTGAGGAAGAGTGTTCGGCCCAGCAGCTCTCCAGACCTTACACAGTGAGTTCCTCCTCCCTCTGTGTCCCAGCTGGCAAATACAAAAGTCACATAAAGAGGCCTATTGTTTTCTTATACTGGTGTACAGGTGGGCTACTAAGTCCATGGGCAGTTGTGGATTACTTCAAGTCTCAATCATGTGTAATGTTATGTTGCTTACATAGTGAATCACCAGGGATTTATTTTATGTAGTGATAGGGCTGTAGCGGTGACCATATTACCACCACACCGTGAGTCGTCACCGCAGTAAAATTCCACGTGACCGTTGAGTCGTGGTAATCTCCTCTTGGGCACTTGGGACGTGCTTTGGTAGTACCCAACTTGCTAACAACCATCAGGTCCTATTGGCCTGGTGCTCAGGGCTCTATTGTCCCTCTAACCACTCTGACAGCAATGCAATTAAAAATCACATCCAACAGTCTCATGCCTATAAAACTCACCTCGCTGTGATGATCAATTTGAAGAAAGAAGTTCAACAGCAGGTTGAAACTGAGAGTGAAACATGGTCGTTGTGGATGTTGGTTCAAAGCCTAACACAAGGAAATGGACAGTGCTTTCTAAGATTCATTCACAACACCCATACTCATATTTGAGCTTATGCGTAGGCCTATATGAGTCCAAGCCGGAACAAAAACCCTGAATTAAAATTGATTGAGCTATTATACAATACATAGCCTACTGCATATTACACATGGCAGAAAAACATTAAAAAAAATAATTTAAGATGTATTTGGTACGTAATTTGTCTAGCCTTCAGTATACTCACTTGATGAGAGAACTGTTGTGCAGCCTGAGGCAAGAAGCAGACTGCAAACTGTTTTTGCTACTTTCTCAAATTCTCAAATTTTGTATCATTCACAACTAAGGTTGCCAAATAACTTTAAATCTAGCGTATAGGACCTGTTTAAAATGATCGCTTTTAAGCTCCTATGCGCACTCGCGCCGAATGGGGGAAAAATATACTTTCTATTTTATTCAGCTAAATTATATTCTTCTTACTATAAAATCATATAATATAAAATGATGGCGCTGAACTTATCTTGTCAGCTAAATAAACAAGTATATAGCATGGAGCATAGCCAGATAACGTACAGTAGGCCAACTCATATTCTGTTCTTCTGAAATACATTTTCTTCATATCATGTTTCTTTAGACCTTACTAAAATAAATAATGGATTGTTGTGATGGTGTAAGTTAAATTGATTTATTACTTTATTTTTATGTAGATGTTCTGGTCTGCATCAGTGGCTGGTATGCATGGAGGCCTGGAGATGCTAAATGTGTTTGTTAATTAACGGTCAATTACCGTGAGACAGGCAGTCTTTTGCATGACAATAACTGGTTGACAAAATGTAATGACGGCCATAGCCCTATTATACTGTCACTTTATCAATCTGCGCTCTCTCTCTCTGTCTGACTTTGTCTCTCCCTGTCCTTCCTCTCCTCCAGACTGCCTGACAGCAGTAGTGACAAGGAGAACTCTCGCTCCCTGGCCTCCACTCGTCGACCACCTTCTCGCCACAGTGATGCTGGATCAGAATTCACCACCTCCACTGTACGCCGATTTGACTGTGTCGAGCTGTCACCAGTGCCCGTCCCTTCCAGCCCTCTGCCAGCCACTCAGAGAGAGGCAGGGGAGGGGCAGGGCAGGGAGCACGCCCAATGGCAGGAGGAGAGGAGCAGAGATGTGACCAGTAGCACATGGGAGCAGGTGCTGTCGAGGAAAGGGCCGGGTGTAGGCTCAGACCCCAGGATAAGAGCAGAGGAGGAAATTGAGAGAAAGTGGTTAGAGTTTGAGCGGCTGCCACTAAAGGAGATGAGGTCACTACTGCCAATGGGCTCACGGTCCAGCCATCCAGCCAATGAGGCACTGCAGAGGGAGGTAGTGCGTGGAGATGTTTTTCAATTTGCAAACACAATAAATAAATGCAAATTTACTCTTCATCTAGATGATTCATCTACATATGAAGTGGAACTCTTTAACACTAGGCTTGCTCTATTATGCATGCGGGATGGTAATCAGGCCCTCTGCAGTAATACTGACTCTGTCAGCCTTCAAAATACCAAGGAGGAGGGTGTAATAGGGGCTTAGTTAGCAATACCGGTTTGCCCGGAAAAATAAATTAAGACATTTCTCTGGTTCTAGAACTGTGAGTTTATCAGATGTCGATAGTGGAAACACTGCTGAAAGTCTCATTCCATCTTTGAGTGATGTGTCCTGTGATAACATTGTATAGTGTGCTGTTGACTACTGTGTCTTCACAAGGGTAGTTTTAGGACTCGTGCAGATCATACAATCATATCATATGGTTGCTGGAATCTGATCCAGATGAATGTACTCCTTGCACTGTCCCTTTGTCTATGATCCATACAGTCCCTAACATTGCCTTTGAGATGCATGACCTGCATGATGTGTGGGATTGATATGACTGCATGGAATATGGCATTCAAATCCCCCTTCACTACTCGCATGTCAGTTCGGTTCAACCCAGTAATTACATACCCCGCCGCCTCTTTCTTTCAGTGAGCTTTACCGCCTCTCTACCTTTGTGACACTCAGGTGGCGTCTCTGAGGCAGCAGCTGGAGCGTTTGCAGGGAGGAGGGTGTGGTGGGGGGAGGGTGGGGGGAGGTAGCTGTGGTCGGGAGGCAACGTGCGGCCGCAGCCTTCAGGCCATGGAGCGGGCCCACAAACGGGCCCTGGAGGAGCTGCAGAAGCGGCATGCCCGCGAGACCCGAGAGCTGGAGAGGGACAGAGACCGGGTGCTGAGGGAGGAGACCCAGGACACAGCACAAGGTCAGAGGTCACAGGATCATGGGGTCAGGGGTCAAAATTGTACATAGATGTCATTAGTTCCCCAGTTCAAGGACTTTTGTTGTTTTGTTGTTTACAATTTTTTATTTTAGATCCATTAACATCACATCCTCCCTTTTCTCTCTGTGGTTTAGTTATGGAGACACTGAAGAAGGCCCACAGGGAGGAGCTGGAGAGAGAGGTGGAGAAGGCAAAGAGGCTTGGTGGAGGGAGTGCCAACACACACACTCTACGCTCACAGCAGCAGTGAGTGCTCAAAACACAACTCGTTCCTTACACACACCTTTACATACATAGTACCCACTTTCTTTGTATCATCAATTTAGGCGTGGGCGGTATACCGTTATTTGACTATATACCAGTGTTGATGCACAGACCGGTTTGGGTTTTTACTTCTTCTATAATGGTATTTGAATATTTGGTTTGTTAAATGTGATAAGCAACTCCAACATGTGTAATGTCAGTTTTTGTAGTTTACTCAGTTTGCTACTTCAGTCGTCTCACTCCTCCTGCTTCATGCCGCTTTCCATATCAAGCCCTGCTCCCTGTCACTCAAGAAGAGAGCAATTGCTTAACCATGGAGTCACAAGCACTTTCTTGCTGTTCACTCTGCAGTCTGCATGGTCAGATGGAGGCAACAAAATGTTGGCGAAGATGTTGCTTTCCAAAAAAAAAAAAATTCCGTAATCTCACAAGGATCTATACTGGACCTTGTGCAAACTGGAAAACGTATATCCCAAGTGTGCATTTATTATAGCTGGGGACTTTAATAAAGCAAATCTGAGGAAAATGCCACAAGCTCTATCAACACATCGCCTGCATTACTCTGACTTTGTTACTCTCCCTTCTGGTAGGGCAACAAGCCCTCCCCAGACCTCCCTTCGGTAAATCAGATCACGATTCCATTCTGCTACTCCCTATAGGCAGAAACTCAAACAGGAAGTACCCGTGCTAAGGTCTATTCACTGCTGATCTGACCAATCGGAATCCTTGCTTAAAGACTGTTATGATCACGCGATCTGGGACATGTTCCGGGTTGCCATTGAGAAGAACATTGACAAAAGGCACCTGAAGGACTCAGACCATGAGAAACAAGATTCTCTGGTCTGATCAAACCAAGATTCAACTCTTTGGCATGAATTCCAAGCGTCACATCTGGAGGAAACCTGGCACCATACCAAAAATGTCTAAAATCTAATCTAAATCAAATTAATTTATATAGCCCTTCGTACATCAGCTGATATCTCAAAGTGCGGTACAGAAACCCAGCCTAAAACCCCAAACAGCAAGCAATGCTGCAAGGAGTCATCATGTCAGGTAATCCTGGGGCTTGGACCTAGGGCTCAGGTCAGGCAGAACAGTTGAAACTGGAGCAGCAGCACGGCCAGGTGGACTGGGGACAGCAAGGAGTCATCATGTCAGGTAGTCCTGGGGCATGGTCCTAGGGCTCAGGTCCTCCGAGAGAGAAAGAAAGGGAGGAGAGAATTAGAGAATGCACACTTAGATTCACACAGGACACCGAATAGGACAGGAGAAGTACTCCAGATATAACAAACTGACACTAGCCCCCCGACACACAAACTACTGCAGCATAAATACTGGAGGCTGAGACAAAAACCTGTTTTTCTTTGCTGTTATGGGCTAATTGTGTAGATTGATGAGGGGAATTTGCTGCAATGTAACAATGTGAAAATAGTTGTCTGAATACTTTCCAAATGCACTGTATATACTCTGGACTTCAACATTTCTCATCCTAATATTTCTTACTTTTTAGATTTGTGTGTATTGTTAGATATTACTGCACTGTTGGAACTAGGAACACAAACATTTGACAGGTTACTGAATTTAGCTCTGCCTGAAGTATCCCCTCCTGTGCAGTTTACCATTAAGCCTATGGTCAAGGATGGATAAAATACAATCACAAAATACAGATGCAAAATACCATAAAGGTCAATATATCAAAATAAACAACAAAATACCATTTATTTTTGTAATGTATGTCATTAAAATACATGTGCTTTAAAATACAAAAATGTATTTGCAATTAGCCGACCCGAACAGCAGCAACGTTCTCAGTAAGGGTTACCATGACTGTGATGCTAGTTCAGCAAGTCGATCTGAAAAAGTGTCTGCTAAATGACCAAAATGTAAAAGTGAAAATGAACATACCAAAATAAACTGCAAAGCACACTGGGCATTATTATTGGCCTTGTTTCAGGGTGGAGCTCAATAGAATAATACTCAACATGCTTTGCAATTGTTCATTTTTTTAATATACATTTCAATTTAGTTCATTTAGCAGATGCTCTGATCATGCTATAGTCAAATAACATTTGGTCACATGCGCTGAATACAACCTGTGTAGACCTTACCGTGAAATGCTTACTTACAAGCCCTTAACCAACAATGCAGAAAATATTTACTAAATAAACTGAAGTAAAAGATCAAAATAAAAGGTAACACAATAAAATAACCATAACAAGGATATATACCGAGTCAATGTACGGGTTAGTCGAGGTAATTTGTACAATTATAGTGCCTTCGGAAAGTATTCAGAACCCTTGACTTCTTCCACATTTTGTTACGTTACAGCCTTCTAAATAATAATGATTCTCAGCACTCTACACAAACTACCCCATAATAACACAGCGAAAACAGTTTTTTTTAGAAATGTTTGCCCAGTATCCCCCCCACAATTATTATTATTATTTTTTTAACAATTGTATTCAGACCCTTTGGTTTGAGACTTGAAATTAAGCTCAGGTGCATCCTGTTTCAATTGATCACCCTTGAGATGTACAGGCTTCCTTTTCATTCTGTCATTTAGGTTAGTGAATTTAAGGTACAACCCTAAATCCATGAACATGATCACCCTCATAGATATTATCCTGACCAACTTGCTCTCCAAATACACCTCTGCTGTTTTCAATCAGGATCTCAGCGACACTGCCTCATTGCCTGCATCCGCAACGGGTCTGCGGTCAAACGACCACCCCTCATCACTGTCAAACGCTCCCTAAAACACTTCTGTGAGCAGGCCTTTCTAATTGGCCTGGCCCGTGTATCCTGGAAGGATAGTGACCTCATCCCGTCATTAGAGGATGCCTGGTCATTCTTCAAAAGTAATTTCCTCACCACCTTTAAGCATGCTCCTTTCAAAAAATGTAGAACTAAGATATAGCCCTTGTTTCACTCCAGACCTGACTGCCCTCGACCAGCACAAAAACATACTGTGGCATACTGCAATAGCATCGAATAGTCCCTGCGAAATGCAACTTTTCAGGGAAGTCAGGAACTAATACACACAGTCAGTTAGGAAAGCAAAGGCTAGCTTTTTCAAATAAATTTTCACCCTGTAGCTCTAACTCAAAAGTTTTGGGACACTAAAGTCCATGGAGAATAAGAGCACCTCCCCTCTGCACTGAGGCTAGGAAACACTGTCACTACCGATAAACCCACTATAATCGAGAATTTCAGTAAGCATTTCTCTACAGCTGGCGATGCTTTCCTCCTGGCTACCCCAACCCCGGGCCAACCGCAGCTACTTGCCCAAGACTCCCCAGCTTCTCCTTCACCCAAATCCAGATAGCAGATGTTCTGAAAGAGCTGCAAAACCTGGACCCAAACAAATCAGCTGGGCTAGACAATCTGGACCTTCTTTCTAAAATTATCTGCCGCCGTTGTTGCAACCCCTATTACTAGTCTGTTCAACCATTCTTTCGTATCGTCCGAGATCCCTAAAGATTGGAAAGCTGCCGCTGTCATCCCCCTCTTCAAAGGGGGTGACACTCTAGACCCAAACTGTTACAGACCTATATCCATCCTGCCCTGCCTTTCTAAAGTCTCCGAAAGCCAAGTTAACAGATCACTGACCATTTCAAATTCTAACGTACCTTCTCTGCTGTGCAATCCGGTTTCCGAGCTGGTCACGGGTGCACCTCAGCCACGCTCAAGGTACTAAACGATATCATAACCGTCATCGATAAAAGACAGTACTGTGCAGCTGTCTTCATCGACCTAGCCAATGCTTTCGACTGTCAATCACCATATTTTTATCGGCAGACTCAACAGCCTTGCTTCCTCAAATGACTGCCTCGTCTGGTTTACCAACTACTTCTCAAATAGAGTGCAGTGTGTCAAATCAGAGGGCCTGTTGTCCGGGCCTCTGGCAGTCTCTATGGGGGTACCACAGGGTTCAATTCTCAGGCCGACACTTTTCTCTGTATATATCAACGATGTTGCTCTTGCTGCGGGTGATTCCTTGATCCACCTCTACGCAGACAACACCATTCTGTATACATCTGGCCCTTCTTTGGACTCTGTGTTAACAAACCTCCAAATCAGCTTCAATGCCATACAACACTCCTTCCGTGTCCTCCAACTGCTCTTAAACGCTAGTAAAACTAAATGCATGCTTTTCAACCGATCGCTGCCCGACTAGCATCAGAATATGTGGACAACTACAAATACCTAGCTGTCTGGCTAGACTGTAAACTCTCCTTCCGGACTCATTAAGCATCTCCAATCCAAAATTAAATCTAGAATTGGCTTCCTATTTTGCAAACAAAGCCTCCACTCACGCTGCCAAACACCCCCGTAAAACTGACTATCCTACCGATCCTCGAGTTCTGTGTCATTTACAAAATAGCCTCCAACACCACTCAGACTGCCAAGTTAACAGATCACTGACCATTTTGAATTTTAACGTACCTTCTTCGCTGTGCAATCCGGTTTGATATCACAGTGCCATCCATTTTGTCACCAAAGCCCCATATACCACACACCACTACGACCTTTATGCTCTCGTCGGCTGGCCCTCGCTACATATTCATTCCCCTACAGTTCTCTGCTGCCAGTGACTGGAACGAATTGCAAAAATCGCTGAAGTTGGAGACTTATATCTCCCTCACTAACTTTAAGCATCAGCTTACCGATCGCTGCAGCTGTAAATAGCCCACCCAACTACTTACCTCATCCCCATATTGTTTTTATTTACCTTTTTTGCTCTTTTGCACACCAATATTTCTACTTGCACATCTATCACTCCAGTATTAATTTGCTAAATTGTAATTACTTTGCTACTATGGCGGATTTATTTCCTTACCTCCTTGCGCCATTTGCACACTGTATATAGATTTTTCTATTATGTTATTGACTGTGCTTTTGCTTATCCCACGTGTAACTGTTGTGTTTTTGTGGCACTGCTTTGCTTTATCTTGGCCAGGTCGCAGTTGTAAATGAGAACTTGTTCTCAACTGGCCTACCTGGTGAAAAAAAAAAAAAATATATATATATATATATATTTTTTTTTTTAAATTTTTTTAAAGTATTGTGGAGTAGCTACAATGTTGATTGATCCTCAGTTTTCTCCCATCACAGCCATTAATCTCTGTTTTAAAGTCACCATTGGCCTCATGGTGAATTCCCTGAGAGGTTTCCTTCCTCTCTGGCAACTGAGTTAGGAAGGATGCCTGTGTTTTTTTATAGTGACTGGGTGTATTGATACACTATCCAAATTGTAATTCATAACTGCACCATGATCAAAGGGATATTCAACCTCTGCTCTTACATTTTTTTTTTTTACCCATCTACCGATATCTGCCCTTTTACGAGGCATTGGAAAACCTCCCTGATCTTTGTTGTTGAATCTGTTGGAAATTCATTGCTCGATTGAGGGACCTTTACAGATAATGGTATGTGATGAGGTAGTCATTCAAAAACCATGTTGAACACTGAGTCATTTCAGCTTTACATTTTTTATTAATTTGTTAAATTCTAAAAACATAATTCTACTTTGACATTATATATTGTGGTATTGTGTGAAAGTCAGTGACACAATTTAATCTACAGTGGGGCAAAAAAGTATTTAGTCAGCCACCAATTGTGCAAGTTCTCCCACTTAAAAAGATGAGTGGCCTGTAATTTTCATCATAGGTACACTTCAACTATGACAGACAAAATGAGAGAAAAAAATCCAGAAAATCACATTGTAGGATTTTAAATTGATTTATTAGCAAATTATGGTGGAAAATAAGTATTATGTCACCTACAAACAAGCAATAACAAAAGTTTATATCAATACTTTTTTATATACCCTTTGTTGGCAATGACAGAGGTCAAATGTTTTCTGTAAGTCTTCACAAGGTTTTCACACACTGTTGCTGGTATTTTGGCCCATTCCTCCATGCAGATCTCCTCTAGAGCAGTTATGTTTTGGGGCTGTTGCTGGGCAACACAGACTTTCAACTCCCTCCAAAGATTTTCTATGGGGTTGAGATCTGGACTGGCTAGGCCACTCCAGGACCTTGAAATGCTTCTTACGAAGCCACTCCTTCGTTGCCCGGGCGGTGTGTTTGGGATCATTGTCATGCTGAAAGACCCAGCCACGTTTCATCTTCAATGCCCTTGCTGATGGGAGGTTTTCACTCAATCTCACAATACATGGCACCATTCTTTCCTTTAAACGGATCAGTCGTCCTGGTCCCTTTGCAGAAAAACAGCCCCAAAGCATGATGTTTCCACCCCCATGCTTCACAGTAGGTATGGTGTTCTTTGGATGCAACTCAGCATTCTTTGTCCTCCAAACACGACGAGTTGAGTTTTTACCAAAAAGTTATATTTTGGTGTCATATGGTCAGATGAAATTCTCCCAAGCTTCTTCTGGATCATCCAAATGCTCTCTAGCAAACTTCAGACGGGCCTGGACATGTACTGGCTTAAGCAGGGGGACACGTCTGGCACTGCAGGATTTGAGTCCCTGGCGGCGTAGTGTGTTACTGATGGTAGGCTTTGTTACTTTGGTCCCAGCTCTCTGCAGGTCATTCACTAGGTCTCCCCGTGTGGTTTTGGGATTTTTGCTCACCGTTCTTGTGATCATTTTGACCCCACGGGGTGAGATCTTGCTTGAGCCCCAGATCGAGGGAGATAATCAGTGGTCTTGTATGTCTTCCATTTCCTAATAATTGCTCCCCCAGTTGATTTCTTCAAACTAAGCTGCTTACCTATTGCAGATTCAGTCTTCCCAGCCTGGCGCAGGTCTACAATTTTGTTTCTGGTGTCCTTTGACAGCTCTTTGGTCTTGGCCATAGTGGAGTTTGGAGTGTGACTGTTTGAGGTTGTGGACAGGTGTCTTTTATACTGATAACAAGTTCAAACAGGTGCCATTAATACAGGTAACGAGTGGAGGACAGAGGAGCCTCTTAAAGAAGAAGTTACAGGTCTGTGAGAGCCAGAAATCTTGCTTGTTTGTAGGTGACCAAATACTTATTTTCCACCATAATTTGCAAATAAATAAATAAAAAATCCTACAATGTGATTTTCTGTATTTTTTTTTTTTCATTTTGTCTGTCATAGTTGAAGTGTACCTATGATGTAAATTGCAGGCCGCTCATCTTTTTAAGTGGGAGAACTTGCACAATTGGTGGCTGACTAAATACTTTTTTGCCCCACTGTATTTCAAATTCCGGCTGTAACGATGTGGAAAAAGGTAATGGGATCTGTTGCGCATACAATGTTAATGAACATCACTTCTACGTGTGTGTGTCAATTATGATTTTCATTTAGCATTTGTGGTTAATGGGTGTGGGCAGAGGTTTCCATCTAAACCATTGTTGTACCAAAATCTCTTGAGAAAACAGAATTACTCATAATGAAGCACACCCACCCTCACCACCATTTTCACGGTTCAATTTTTTTGAAAGACTGTGTTGGTCTGCCATTTTAACACAACATGGCTGCGTCTGTTTTGACTGTGCACAGCCAGTGCAGTGTCAAGTTTTACAGAATACCAGTAGTGTCTCCAGTTAAGCTTTTTTTTTATATATATATTATTTCCCCACTTTTTTTTCCTCCCCAATTTCGTGGTATCAAATTGGTGGTAGTAAGGCTTGTCTCAATGCTGCAACTCCCTTACGGACTCGGGAGAGGCGAAGGTCGAGAGCCATGCATCCTCCGAAACACAACCCATCCTAGCCGCACTGCTTCTTGACACACTGCACATCCAACCTGGAAGCCAGCCACACCAATGTATCAGAGGAAACACCGTACACCTGGCGACCTGGTCAGCGTGCACTGCAGCCAGGCCGCCACAGGAGTCGCTAGTGCGCGATAAGACAAGGATATCCCTGCCGGCCAAAACCTCCCTAACCTGGACGACGCTAGGCCAATTGTGCGTCGCCCCATGGACCTCCCGGTCGCGACCGGCTGCGACAGAGCGTGGGCTCAATCCCAGAATCTCTGGTGGCACAGCTAGCACTGGGAGGCCCTAGTTTAGCTTTTAATCTCAGGCGTAATATACAGTTAATATAAATTAAATGTTTATATCCTCTCTTGTCCCCTCAGGTTAGAGATCCAGGCCCTGCAGAGGGAGCTGTCCGGCCTGTCTGAGAGGTACTCCCAGAAGTGTCTGGAGCTGAACAGGGCTGAGCAGAGCAACGGGGAGAGGGATAAAGACATCACTCACAAGGAGAGCGAGCTGGAGCAGCTGAGGAAAGAGAACCAGGTGAGCCAGGAGTCTGGAGGTCAGCTGGTCCCGTGCATTTAGCCTAGTCTACCCTAACACTTGTGTTAATGACAAGAAATGCCTATCTATATGACACATTCAGCGGTTTGTCAGTACGTTCAATACTATCAATGTTTTCACATTTCAGGACCTACAGGCCCGTTTGACAGAGGAGATCAGCTGCATGCGCTCCATCGTCACGGGCCAGGGGTCGGAGGGCGTTTCCCACGACAACCAGGACAGGCTGTCCTGTGAGCTGGAGGTGGGTCAGGAAGAGGGGAGGAGATAAATTGTAGAGCCCCTCAACCATAACAAGCCTCTCTACCTACAACAATGACATAGGGGGGGGCGCTTGTCTCATGTTTGAATAGAAAGGGAAGGGTTTATGAAAGGCAGCGTGCAGTTGGTTATTATGTTGGCTATTGTGCGACCGTGGCAAAATTGGTTTGACTTTGGATAGCCTACCTCCGGGGCTAGATTAATTTCTACAATTTATATTTGGAGGTTAAGTTATTGAAATTTGGAGCTATTGGACATATTTTCCCATGTACATTGTGTAATTTACCGATGGTCCCTAACTAGTCAATCCAAAGTTACCACAGGCATTACGATCGGGTTGCGTGCAGCTGTACTGCGAATTGATGAATACTTGCGCATTGCCAGATGTGGGCAGGATTGAAACAAACCCAACCTTAATTTACGCTGTGTTGCGGTCACGACGCCAAGTCTCACAACTCTGTTTTGGACGAGGCTGACATTATGACCAAAATTATCCTATTTACACTTTGTAGTCAATAATGACATTTAGAATACATGTTTCCTCTAATAATGTGTTTTTAGGGACAGTTGCTCTTTGTCTGCTCAGTGTCTTAGATGTTGGGTTGATCACTCTTGTTAGCTTGTAATAATATTATTTTGTTTTGTCACAGGTTCTTCTCAGGGTGAAGGAGAATGAGGTGCAGTACTTGCACAAGGAGATCGGCTGTCTGAGGAACGAACTTCAGTTCCTGAACACGGTACTGGTTCACTGTGTATTTGTGTGCAGGCATAAAGGTCTAATGTTTTCATCTGTAGACGGGTTGGCTGACAACGTCACAAATGATGTGTGTCTATTGATATGGCCAGAAGGCATGCTATGCCATGCTAGAATTCTGAACGGTCACATGACTAGGGGCATGTCTATGTAAAAGGACCCATAAGCACCAACTTGAAGTTCATAGGAGCATATCAAATTGGGTGTCAAAAGAAAGATAAGAATCTATATTTTGGGGAAATGAAGGCATAGACTAGGTTTCCATCCAACCTTTTTATGTGAGTAAAAAATAAACATTCACGACAGGCCTGATGGAAACATAATTTTTTGCTAAACTTTCTAAATGTCGACAACAAAAGACACTAGACGAGGTGGCATCTTTTTGTGTCTGTAAAATGACGTGAGAAATGTCAGTGGAAAAGCTTTTATGCGCAAATATTGCTATAATAACCATCTTATGGAAGGTAACCTGGAGTCATGTGATGTGTGGTCTTTCTACTACGACTCATCAGGAAAGCATGCTGTTTAGTAGATTACAGATGAAATAAATGATGAACTTCAAAGGGTGGTGAAAATGCAAGGTGTTGAGCTTTATGCTGGTTTCCAATATTACGGGTCTTGTTCTGGTGACATGATCATCAATGCTTGGCTGTTGTTTGACAAATAGAAGTTCTCACTATTTTGTCCATAATAATCTCACAATTTAGGGTAATCTGCGAGCTATTGGCTAGAGAGCATTTGCCAATACTAGAGTGGGTACATTCACTATATAACGCAAACTTTTTGTGAGAACCATCAGTAGAGTTGAAAAGGTGATGGAAACTCATTTAACTTTTTTATTCGGTACCGCAAAATATATTTTCATGTGCATTACGTCATCACGCAGCCTTTTATCCGCAACAAGTCAATTTGATGGAAACACTTCTCTGATGGAAAATGTGCATACTGTCTTGTTTTTATGCATATTTTTGAATATTCACATGCAAATCTGTTGCCAATTTGATGGGATCCTAGCTATTGATACATTTTCAACCGTTTTCCAACTTAAAAATGTGGCATAAGTGAAGGCTTTGATTTGTGGATAAACGGATGGAAAAGGGGTCTTTTAACACTTTTTCTGGTAGATGTTTTCTAAGGTATTAGAATACATCATCAAAACACAGATTGTTGAAGTAAAGACCCCTGCCAACTAATATCAACACTTTATATTTAATTTCTGAGAAATTGTTTACCTTCTGTAAGTCTAGGAAGTATTGCTTTGTAGTTTCATTACCAAAAACGAAGATATGTTCTCATTTCTCTCCCTCATGAGCAGGGAAGATAATGAAAGTTCATACAGAGCATTTGAAAAGTATTCCGACCGCTTGACTTTTCCCACATCTTGTTACGTGACAGCCTTATTCTAAAATGGTAAACATTTAAATAAAATCTTCAATATACGCGCAATACCCCATAATTGTAGGCCGTCATTGTAAATAAATTTGTTCTTAACTGACTTGCCTAGTTAAATAACTTTTTTATTTTATTATATTTAATTTTTTTTAAACATTTTTGCAAGTGTTATAAAAAAATGCATAAACGGATTTACTTAATTATTCAGACCCTTTGTCATGAGACTCGAAATTGAGCTCAGGTGCATCGTGTTTCCATTGATCATCCTTGAGCCGTTTCTACAACTTGATTGGAGTCTACCTGTGATAAATTCAATTGATTGGACATGATTTGGAAAGGCACACACCTCTCTATATAAGGTCCCACAGTTGACAGTGCATGTCAGAGCAAAAACCAAGCCATGAGGTCGAAGGAATTGTCCGTAGAGCTCCGAGACAGGATTGTGTCGGCACAGATCTGGGTTAAAGTAACAAAATGTCTGCAGCATTGAAGGTCCCCAAGAACACAGTGACCTCCATCATTCTTATATGGAAGAAGTTTGGAACCACCAGGACTCGTCCTAGAGCTGGCCGCCCGGCCAAACTGAGCAATCAGGGGGAGAAACACCGGCCAAACCCAGACGACGCTGGGTCAATTGTGTGCCAGCCTATGGGACTCCCAATCACGGCCAGTTGTTACAGGCTGGAATTGAACCAAGGTGTCTATAGTGATGCCTCTAGGACTGAGATGCCTTAAACCGCTGCGCCACTCAGAAGCACTTGTGAAACAACATCCATATCCATAATTATGCATTTTTGTGTAGTATAGATGATGATGTAATGTCGTTGGGCTTGACAATCTGGACCCTCTATTTCTGAAACTATCCGCCACCATTGTCGCAACCCCTATTACCAGCCTGTTCAACCTCTCTTTCATATCGTCTGAGATCCCCAAGGATTGGAAAGCTGCCGCAGTCATCCCCCTCTTCAAAGGGGGAGACACCCTGGACCCAAACTGTTACAGACCTATATCCATCCTGCCCTGCCTATCTAAGGTCTTCGAAAGCCAAGTCAACAAACAGGTCACTGACCATCTCGAATCCCACTGTACCTTCTCCGCTGTGCAATCTGGTTTCCGAGCCGGTCACGGGTGCACCTCAGCCACACTCAAGGTACTAAACGATATCATAACCGCCATCGATAAAAGACAGTACTGTGCAGCCATTTTCATCGACCTTGCCAAGGCTTTCGACTCTGTCAATCACCATATTCTTATCGGCAGACTCAGTAGCCTCGGTTTTTCGGATGACTGCCTTGCCTGGTTCACCAATTACTTTGCAGACAGAGTTCAGTGTGTCAAATTGGAGGGCATGCTGTCCGGTCCTCTGGCAGTCTCTATGGGGGTGCCACAGGGTTCAATTCTCGGGCCGACTCTTTTCTCTGTATACATCAATGATGTTGCTCTTGCTGCGGGCGATTCCCTGATCCACCTCTACGCAGACGACACCATTCTATATACTTTTGGCCCGTCATTGGACACTGTGCTATCTAACCTCCAAACAAGCTTCAATGCCATACAACACTCCTTCCGTGGCCTCCGACTGCTCTTAAACGCTAGTAAAACCAAATGCATGCTTTTCAACCGATCGCTGCCTGCACCCGCATGCCCGCCTAGCATCACCACCCTGGATGGTTCCGACCTAGAATATGTGGACATCTATAAGTACCTAGGTGTCTGGCTAGACTGCAAACTCTCCTTCCAGACTCATATCAAACATCTCCAATCGAAAATCAAATCAAGAGTCGGCTTTCTATTCCGCACCAAAGCCTCCTTCACTCACGCCGCCAAGCTTACCCTAGTAAAACTGACTATCCTACCGATCCTCGACTTCGGCGATGTCATCTACAAAATGGCTTCCAACACTCTACTCAGCAAACTGGATGCAGTCTATCACAGTGCCATCCGTTTTGTCACTAAAGCACCTTATACCACCCACCACTGCGACTTGTATGCGCTAGTCGGCTGGCCCTCGCTACATATTCGTCGCCAGACCCACTGGCTCCAGGTCATCTACAAGTCCATGCTAGGTAAAGCTCCGCCTTATCTCAGCTCACTGGTCACGATGGCAACACCCATCCGTAGCACGCGCTCCAGCAGGTGTATCTCACTGATCATCCCTAAAGCCAACACCTCATTTGGCCGCCTTTCGTTCCAGTACTCTGCTGCCTGTGACTGGAACGAATTGCAAAAATCGCTGAAGTTGGAGACTTTTATCTCCCTCACCAACTTCAAACATCAGCTATCTGAGCAGCTAACCGATCGCTGCAGCTGTACATAGTCTATTGGTAAATAGCCCACCCATTTTCACCTACCTCATCCCCATACTGTTTTTATTTATGTATTTTTCTGCTCTTTTGCACACCAATATCTCTACCTGTACATGACCATCTGATCATTTATCACTCCAGTGTTAATCTGCAAAATTGTAATTATTCGCCTACCTCATGCCTTTTGCACACATTGTATATAGACTCCCCCTTTGTTTTCTACTGTGTTATTGACTTGTTAATTGTTTACTCCATGTGTAACTCTGTGTTGTCTGCTCATACTGCTATGCTTTATCTTGGCCAGGTCGCAGTTGCAAATGAGAACTTGTTCTCAACTAGCCTACCTGGTTAAATAAAGGTGAAATAAAAAATAAATAATAAAATTGTAATTCAGTTACCAGGTATAAATCCTCTTCACTTACTGTAGTTCAATAACCAAAATAAACTTGAGGTGCCATGTCATAGCTGACACAGCATTCTTTCTGCAGACATCTTTGAATCTTAATTCGGAGAAGATAATTGAGTTTTTGGAAAACGTGGTCGCATATAAACCTGAGGGAGTTTTTACCATAATTCCTTTACCAACTTCGCATCTGCACAGTTCTTCCACTAAATTAGTTTATGTACAGTTTTCAGTGGAAATTGTGCATGGAGTTGTATGGTTGGTTAAACTTTGAAAATAATGTTTTTTGTTTGACATACAGTTTAAAGTGAGAAGAACCCAGAATAATGCCGTTACCGTGGAATTGGCAACAACAAGCTGCCATGTGGGGGATCACAGGTGGCTCGTTATATCTTATTGATGCCATGTTTTGACTGATGTCTATGCTAAAATGGCTCGAATTCGTTAGCTAGCTTGCCAACAACTGTAACAATGCATTTGAGAGACATTTTGAGATGTAAACTCTCATGTTATCAACAGTCTAAGCCAGGGGTAGGCAACCCTGTTCCTGGAGTGCCACAGGTATTGCAGGATTTTGTTCCAACTAGGCACCACACTTGACCAACTGAGCTAATTGATCAGCTCGGTGATTGCCTAAATTCAACACACCTGGTCTTCAGGTCAGTTCAATCAAAAAGTGTTGCCAACCCCTAATGTTTTGTCCCATAGCTGCACACATGTTGGTTTTGTTTCTAAACAATGTGTAGGTGGAGACTACTTTAATGCTTCACACAACCTGGAATGTTAATCTACAAGTTAGCAAAGCTGTCTTGTGTGGTTGATGGTTCCAAGTCAATCACAAGAGAAAAACAACAAGTCCTAAGGCTATTCTGTCTATCCCAACATTGTATTTCTGCCCTGAGTGGAAGAGGTATACTTTGTTCATCTGATAAACCTGTCTGTGTGCCCTTACCGCTATAGGAGAAGCAGTCGGCCTGTGAGCGGTATAAAGAGGTGCACGGGGAGCTGGGTGGTATGAAGAGCAGGAGTGAGCGGGAGATCCAGAGCCTTAGGGAGCACCTGAGATTGGCCATGGTTGCCCTGCAGGAGGGACAGAAACTAGGCAACAGCCTGGAACACTGAGAGACCGCCACACGGGCTCTAGCTCAGAGACACAGAGGTATAGACGTAGCTCAATAGTCATGCTCACACAGCTTTTAAATAGTTGATTACACCGATCTTCTATGATGAAACTGTGGTTGCCTAATAATATATTTTTTTGTTTTTCTAGTTGTGTGGGCACAATGGTGACTGAAGTAGGAGAGGAGCAGAAGTCTTCGCACCAGAAGATGCCGGCTCGGGGGACCACGATAGTGCCTTAGCTTTCAATGGCATAAACTAGTATCAGCTGATCGGTCATATTACACTGGGTCGCGCAAATTTTAATCTGCACTTTTTAAGCTTTTTCTATTGTTGATGTGCGAGAGTGAGTGAATGAAAATATTGGTCTGAGAAACTGGATTATTTGTGTAAAGACTGTTGCTGTGATGTATTTGTGACCTGAAACAGCACTGGATTACCTTTCTCTACATACCTACCTACATGTAGACCTACTATTTACATGTTGACAGTAGCCAACATATAAACGTTTGGTCAACATGTTGGCTACTGTCAAAAGCTGAATATAATTCTTGCCAAAAACCAAACTCTTTTCATTTCAGAGCATGGATTTGTACATACTGAGTTATTCCATGCCATTTCAGCAAGCCATGACACCCACCATCTCAGATTGTTCTGAAATAGTTTCTGTAGTTGGCAATGGGTAAGATTGACATTCCCGAAACATTTTGTTGAAACTTAATTTGATCTCTGACAAAGGTAAGTGATTGCACCCAAATTGGCAATTTTTTTTATTTATAGGATTCAGATAATATTCAATATAGTATCCAACATCCGATTGGGACCAAACATCTTCCTACTAATGAGTAAGACATGAGGAATCTCATAACATTGTCAAAACCCACCACACCCTATGTCTGTTTTTAACAAGTAGTATAAAGCTGCGGCTTGGAGTACTTCTCCATACTATGTAATGTATTCCCTATGAATCTGGTGATTTTTCATTTATTCTTTTCTCTCTCCATGCTCAGAGAAATGAATAATTGAAGTCACTTGCGTTATTTACCATAAAGTAGTTTGAAAGTACTAGGTTTTGACCATTAGATGCCGTGGTCCTGCTATACTGCCGCACTCTTATATATTTTGCTGGTCTCTTGTGTTTATTAAACAGGTCACAACATTTCCTTTGCAACTTTGTAAACAAAACCAATAGATTTGGCTCATTATGAAAAAACGTGTGGTCATCCGCCAAATTTCAAGCCAGTCCTCTAGGAAAGCAATTCAGTTCGTCATTTTATGCTTAATGTGTCCAGGAAACGGACACCCTGTGTGCGGTTTATTCCCTTCCAAAAAGGTCGGGATTAGTTCCTGTTTGACCATTTTACTCTATAGCAGTTCTAATGCTTTCAATGTTATGGTCTTCAGTCTTCAGGTCTTCAAGTCCCAAACATACAATGTATTGTTTTGTAATGGTATTGGGTTGGAATTAATGCTAAACGTCACTAATCGCAATGCTGTTCCCTAATAATTATAATTTTATTGAAAAACATGACTGCCATGCAATGTATTTTATTAGGGTTGTCACATTTTAGTCCCTAGCCCATTTCTCCATCAAAGTTTAGGACATGTAGAAAAAGTGTTCATATGAGAATTGCACCATAGGGATAGCCCTTTCAGAAAGCTGCCACTTGTTGGAATATTCAAGGAACTTGTTGAACATAACTGAAACTATACTGTTTGTTGGGGTAGTATTGGCATTTTTGGGGGTCTTACTCATTGGTAGGAAGAAGTTAATTCCAATTTGGGCGCAATCAATAAAATCATGAGATTAAATTATATTTCAACTAAATGTTTCTGGAATGCTAATCGTATCTCTGACTAACTACAGAAACAATTTGAGACGGTGGCGTTTCAATCCTTTTTGTGCTTTTTGAGGTGGAACGACCTTAATGTTGTACGTGAACAATGGTTGCTCTCGGTGATTGTTGTCATTGTGCGCATTTTACTTCGCAAACCTATTTGTCGCTTTATTCAGTGTAATATCATTTTACAATGTGGGTCTCTTGTGAACAATAACAATTTACATTTGGGATTGATACAGAGAAAGTGGTTTGGAACTGTAAAATCCTGGGAAGCCAAATTGGAAATCGCACTCATTCCTCCAGTGTGTAGATACAAGTCAGCTGAATTTGCTTTTTGTTTTATATAGTGCCTTCTGTGACTGGATAATTGCTTGTAGAAGTTCGATGAAATGTTGTCGTCTCGCAAGGATTCTTGATTTTTTTTTTGATGAGGCTAAGAAGATGCATGTTGCGATCCTTTCCCAACCTCCCAACATTGTGTAGGCATGATTGATTGTGCCACAAAAATGTGTAGTGTTGCGTCAATGAGCCAATGTTTTTTTATCTTGTATTTTTAGAGATGATAAAGTAGACTGTCTTTTGACAATGTTTTTCATATTTAATGTAGGGCATGCGATATCTTTGTAAAGTACCATCCTTTTACAAGCAATAAAATGCATGTTAATACAGCCGTGTGAATCATCCATACTCAGCTGATGTACACTAGTCCCAGTTAGGGCTCGTCTAATGGCAGTAGTAACGTCGGGCACTGATGTTGGGTGGTTAGTCCTGACTCGTAGTCGGTGTTCCAATTCATCCCAAATGTGTTCGATGGGGTTGAGATAGTGAGCCCACATGAGCCCCCTCTACACCAGGTGGCAGCACTAATACGTGTTTCAAATCAGAATTATTAACAACGTTAACCAGAGAAGAAGATAAAAGAAACAAACATGGCGTCCAGTGCGGCGACCCGGACAGCCTCTGTTGCTGCTAAAGTTGTCAAACCGATTTTCAGCAGGGATCTGGATGAAGCTAAGCGCCGAGTTCGCGAACTGTATCGTGCCTGGTACAGAGAGGTTCCAAACACAGGTAAAACCAGCTCTCCCTTTGTATTAGATCCACACGAGCTGGATCCCAGCGTCAAGGTCGTGCTAAGACAGCTAGCTAACGTTAACTAGCTGTAAGGCACTCAAGCTTCATATTTATTTAGCTCATTGGCTACATATCTTGTCGATTTAAGTGAGCTAACATATACTTTCAATCTATGGCCACACTTAGCTAACGCGATGTGTCCACACTGAACAAAAATATAAATTGCAACATGTAAAGTGTTGGTCCCATGTTTCATGAACTGAAATAAAAGATCCCAGAAATGTTCCACACATTTGTTTACATCCCTGTTAGTGAGCATTTCTCCATTGCCAAGATCATCCATCCACCTGCCAGGTCAAGAAGGTGATTAAACAGCATGATCATTACACAGGTTCACCTTGTGTTGGGGACAGTAAAAGGCCACTGTAAAATGTGCAGTTTTGTCACAAAATGCCACATGTCTCAAATTTTGAGGGAGTGTGCAATTGGCATGCTGACTACAGAGCTGTTGTCAGAGTTTATTTCTCTACCATAAGCCCCCTTAAATATTATTTTAGAGAATTTGGCTGTACGTCCAACCGGCCTCACAACCACAGACCACGTGTAACCACACCAGCCCAGGACCTCCACATCCGGGCTTCTTCAACTGCAGGATCTGAGACCAACCACCCGGACAGCTGAGGAAACTGGGTTTGCACAACTGAAGTTTGTGCAGAAATTCTATCAGAAACGGTCTTAGGGAAGCTCATCTGTGTGCTTGTCGTCCTCACCAGGGTCTTGAGTTTGGCGTTGTAACCGACTTCAGTGGGCAAATGCTCACCTTTGATGGCCACTGGCATGCTGGAGAAGTGTGCTCTTCACTGATCAATCCCAGTTTTAACTGTACCGGGCAGATGGCAGACAGTGTATGGCGTCGTGTGGGAGAGCAGTTTGCTGATGTCACCAATGTGAACAGAGTGCCTCTTGGTGGGGTTATGGTGTGGGCAGGCATAAGCTACGGACACTGAACACATGCATTTTATCCATGGCAATTTGAATGGACCTTGATGAGATCCCGTGGCCCACTGTCGTGCCATTCATCCACTGCCATCACCTCAAGATTCTGCATGATAATGCACTGCTCCATGTCGCAAGGATCTGTACATAATTCCTGGAAGCTGAAAATGTCCCAGTTTTTCCATGGCCTACATACTCATCAGACACATCACCCATTGAGCATGTTTGGGATGCGCTGGTGTAAGACAGCATGTTCCTACATTTGCAGATAGGCCACACGATTAGCAATTTGATAAGTAGGGAGTGTGATAAGTAAATGCATTAATGTACATATTTCTTTGAGCTTGTTGTGGGAATTTTATAGGACGACATCTTGTCTTATGTTTTGTCCCACAGTGACTACCTTCCAGCTGGACATCACAGCTCGCCAGGGAACAGACAAAGTGAGGGAGATGTTTGACAGGAACAAGCACGTCAATGACCCCCGTGTGATTGACATGCTTGTCATTAAGGTTAGTCTACTCGGCTCCCCCAAGCAGTCAATGTTCTCTCATGCAGTTAGCCTAGTTTGTTAGTGGCACGGTGGGTTAGTGTTATACTGCTAGACCGAGATAACTGGGCTGTCATGCTCTACATCATTTTACATGTGACGCATCCAAATCGCTCAAAGAAAACAACTTTGACGGGAATATTTACAAAGCTCAATGGTCACGTATCAAGTGTAGTGAGTGATGTTTCCTTTGCATACTTTTGTTTACAATAGGGTAAGATGGAGCTGCAGGAGACCATCAATGTCTGGAAGCAGAAGACTCACATTATGCGCTATTTCCATGAGACGGAGGTACCACGCCCTGCAGACTTTCTGTCCAGATTTTATGTTGGACATGACAATTGAACTGCTCCCTGTACTTTCCACCCTGTTTTGTCCAGTGTAACAGAGGCTTCCCCTTATTTAACTGTAAATATACACATGATACCCAATCTTGTTAAGTCCTCATTGTACAAATGTTTTCATTTTGTGAAAACAGTCATGGGACAGTTAGTTACTTCCCACTTGAAGTTGGAAGGCTCTCCTTGTGCACTGCATAGCTATTCCTCTGCGTTGCCACAGTAGAGGTACTTTCATGTGATACAGAAGTGTTTGTGCAAACTAGCCCTTATCATCACTAAGTTCAGAAGATGGATGCTGAGACCAAGGAATATCAGTATGGTTGTCATGGACCCTGTGTTTACCCTGTACCCACTCCAATTCAATAAGCCTCTGAATAGTTTAAATAGTCATGAATGACATGCCACTGACGGACATTACATATAGGTTGACTTTATTAGATCAGTTCTTCAAAAACAAATGCAACAGGTTGGAATAAAAAGCACCAAGGGTTCTTGATAACCTATATCAGAAACGAGATAAATAGGGACACCTATGCAGGCCTGTCACCTGATTAAGGCCTTCCCAAATAAATCAATATCCCCAGAATGATTGAAAGCAGAACAAATATTTCCATCAATGTAGAAGATATCACTGGCTAAATCAAAAGCAACTGATCCAAGGGTTTCCTTCTGCACACTGATCTATTTTATTTTGTAAGACTTATCTGTGCATGTATTATAACTAGGGAGGAATTAGTCCTATCACTTCTCTAAAACAGCTCTGTATCCAGGTAGGCACACATCACAATGGATGGGGAGAGAAGCACCAGAAAGGCTTTGTTGAGTTTGAGATCCTCAAGTCTTTTCAGCTGTCACACGTCTTCCCATTGTCTGAGAGGCGACACATTACGCTTTGTTGAGGGAGAACACAGTAATAGGCCTCATCTTCCGTGAGGTCAAATGTCATATTTATTGCTTAAATGTTAAGAGATCGTCTGAAGTTGATTTTATTGATCATTATACATACAACATACCCAGGTCATATGTTGGAGCATACAGACCCTTCAGTCATCATCCTCAGGGATGAAGATGTCATGCTCTTCCAGGAGCACAGCAAAGTTATTGCTGATCAGAGTTCCGACATACAGGAAGGGGATCACAACCACAGCAATCCGGAAAAGGCCAAATGAAGTCTGGACAATTGTCAACAATTCCATCACAAAAACATATCTATGTTAGCCTGCAATGCTGTGTGATTTTATAGACAATGACAATCAGGATAAAATAAAAAATTAATGTCATAAATAATTTACATGATGCATGCTTTACACGTTTAAACAGGCATGTATTTATAACACTTCCAGTGAAATGGAGAGGTATAGGCTCACCGAGATCTTACCTGCGATTAAACATTCCTATTAAGTTATAAGATATAACGTTAATTACAAATACCTTTCAGGCACCTTTACTAAATTCCTCCCTCCGCCTCTCATTTCATAAATGACCTGCTCATATTTTCAACAGACATCACTCACCTTCTTGGGTTCTGGCAAAATACCACCTGGTGCTGAGTACACAACTGTTCGGTAATGAGTGCCTTTCCGAATGCATTAGCATAAAACCCAGAAAATGTTGGTCCATGACTGTTTATCAACACCAACAGTCTGGCCTGACGAACCAAGCCCGAGGCCATCTTCCAAGCCTTTGACACTCGCAGCGATGCAGAAAGAGATTATTTTGGATGCACCCAAGCACCGCCCCTGAGCCTGCGCCCTCCTTTTACTCTAATATTTCTCATGATTAATTAAGTGTTTTTATGATAATTTATTGCAAACGGAGCTGAATCCATAGTACAGCTGTAGTACAAAACACTAAGAATTGCAGCAGTACATTTATTTCTTCATGTAATCTGTAAATGTTTTCCAGTATGTCAGCAATATTTACAAGTACCAATAGCAATAAAATGCAGTTACCATACATGGCACTCAGCAATAATGTATCATCACTACAATAGTTATTGATTAAAGAAATGTAAACCTTTCAGTAAGTAGCATATCAGTAAATACTGTTGTGGAGAGTGGGGTAAGTTGAGCCTTAAGGTTAGTTTAGCCACCCCTTGTTTCTAAGAAACCGTACAACATTAATCATGTGACCAAGTAGCAGAGGCACACAAGGTCTTCACCGATGACAGTCTGAGCATGCTAAACCTATCAAGAATCTTGCAGACCAGTTTCATGGGCTTAGTACACCATTAGTATTAGTCTTTTTTGCATTCATGGGCTTTGTATCCTCATGCAGAGAACTTGCCTTTGAATTGGCACATCGAAACAACATCCCTGTCCCTGACAACTGGTCAAGAAATGGAACGGTTAATAATATTGAATATAGTGATCTATATCTGAATGTAGACATACATTTCAGATATACAATATACCACACCCCCATTCCATGAATTAAACTTTGACCTACCAGCACCCACTTAACCCAAGGTAGCTCAACCTACCCTGTCCCTGTGCCAAGAAACCACTTTTTTTGAATGAGCTGTTTTCAAAACTTAAATGTTTACATGAATTCTGATTATTTTCAGGGATACACAACATCCTGAAATATATGTAGATATCAATGTTGGAACGAATACTGTATTTTCCTTGATGTAGTGATGCTGAATGTAAAAAATGGCTCAACATACCCCACTCTACCCTACAGCCAGAATATGTACAGACCCCCTTTACATAACTGGGTAATTCTGCTTGAACACAGACCTCAATTGCCTAATTGAAAAAGTGGATATGAGAGGGGAATGAATGTATTTGGAGGAATTAACTGGGTAATTGCCTCTTATTCTGTAGATTAAAAATATACTAAACGAGTGAGGTGCCAATTGGGCAATGGACAACTTACACCTACACACCTACCATTCAAATCATTGTGCTTGATCTCCAGAAGTTTCTTCTATGTACTTACTTACATATTTTGATTTCCATTCACCCCAAACAAGGTAAATAGTCATTGATATATTAAATTCAATATTCAATAAAAAGGACTAGTCATAAATAAATAAGTCAACTCATAATATATACACATATAATACAAATACAGCAAAATAAATATCTTTCAGCAAGTGAGATGAGTAATAATAGAAATTAAAATCGTACTTTGGACAAAAGTGGAAATGTAAACAGCTTGAGATAAATCTCCTTCACTTGGTGTTTCCACAGGTTTGGTCCCGCCAGTGGTTTCCCTCGGATCATGTAGAACCAGCAAATGATAACTCCTCTCTACACAGGAAAACAAAATGGTGTGTTTCGTCAACCCGAAACTATACAGACACCACAAACATCATGTCATATAAAGCATATTCTGGACATACTTAGCTATGTTCCCTCCCCTTTTTACCTAATGGTTTTTGAAGGTGAGACGCCTGAAGAACTTGTTTATCTCAAATACTCCAGGTCTGACTGGTACCCCTGCGGTGCTGCTCTCTCCCAGCCTCACAATCTGTCCAGCAGTGATTGCTGCCCTGAGGCTCATACTCTTCACCACCCGAGACCCAGGCCCCAGGCCAGAGGTAGGCCGGGAGGACACAGTAATGTAGGAGGCATCCTTCTGCGGCTCCTGGTAACTCACTAAGACAGAGAAAAGGGGAGAAACAGTTGATCAGCAGTGCTACTAACAACAGCCATAATCATATGCACAATTATAAAATAATAAATACAGCACATCATGCATCACCTGCAGCAGTAAGAATGGTGTCTGTGGTGCTGGCGAGCTCCAGGAGGATTGTGGGATATGCAGGATGTAACATGAAGAGCTTTCGGATAACTGGCATGGCTTGAACCGCCCCTGGTGCTACCTGTTAACAGAGCAAGACTTAAAATAGATTTCAACTACTGAACCTCATAGTACGATAGGCACAAATATGTAATCCTTTACCTATCGGGTTGGGGTTAATTCCACAAATTACGGGAGACACCAAAAGGGACTTTCTATCTTCCGACTGCCAACCTGAACATTGACTATTGTTAACATCCTGGCAGCAGGGTTCTGGTTAATTCCACTAATTCAATTAAAATTAAATGTTTGTAAATTATCCAAAGTGTCTGCTAAATGACTACGGTCAGTCTTAGAATTCAGAGATAATTCAATTCCTTTCAATTCCAATGCTAGGTAAATTCCAAGAATTGAATTCCCAATTGAATATTATCCCTAACAATTCCACAAATTACATTCCGAAATTAAATTCCCTCAGGCTTTCAGGCTGATCATACAGCTTAGCTATACTGGAAATATTGAAATACAACTTTAAATGATTTTAAACAAATCCTGCAGTACATTTTTCAATACTAACTGCATTAATTCCATTAACTGGAAAATGTACAAATATTAAATTCCAATTCCAATAGTTCAAACAGTCTAATTCCAATTCCAATAGTTCAAACAGTCTAATTCCAATTCCAATAGTTCAAACAGTCTAATTCCAATTCCAATAGTTCAAACAGTCTAATTCCAATTCCAATAGTTCAAACAGTCTAATTCCAATTCCAATAGTTCAAACAGTCTAATTCTAATTCCAATAGTTCAAACAGTCTAATTCTAATAGTTCAAACAGTCTAATTCTAATTCCAATAGTTCAAACAGTCTAATTCTAATTCCAATAGTTCAAACAGTCTAATTCCAATTCCAATAGTTCAAACAGTCTAATTCTAATTCCAATAGTTCAAACAGTCTAATTCTAATTCCAATAGTTCAAACAGTCTAATTCCAATTCCAATAGTTCAAACAGTCTAATTCCAATTCCAATAGTTCAAACAGTCTAATTCCAATTCCAATAGTTTAAACAGTCTAATTCCAATTCAAACAGTTCAAACAGTCTAATTCCAATTCAAACAGTTCAAACAGTCTAATTCTAATAGTTCAAACAGTCTAATTCTAATTCCAATAGTTCAAACAGTCTAATTCCAATTCCAATAGTTTAAACAGTCTAATTCCAATTCCAATAGTTTAAAAACAGTCTAATTCCAATTCAAACAGTTCAAACAGTCTAATTCCAATTCAAACAGTTCAAACAGTCTAATTCCAATTCAAATAGTTCAAACAGTCTAATTCCAATTCCAATAGTTCAAACAGTCTAATTCCAATTCCAATAGTTTAAACAGTCTAATTCCAATTCAAACAGTTCAAACAGTCTAATTCCAATTCAAACAGTTCAAACAGTCTAATTCCAATTCCAATAGTTTAAACAGTCTAATTCCAATTCAAACAGTTTAAACAGTCTAATTCCAATTCAAACAGTTCAAACAGTCTAATTCCAATTCCAATAGTTCAAACAGTCTAATTCCAATTCCAATAGTTTAAACAGTCTAATTCCAATTCAAACAGTTCAAACAGTCTAATTCCAATTCAAATAGTTCAAACAGTCTAATTCCATAACTTGACGATTGTTGAAATTTGAATTGAATTCAACATAAATTCTCCACTTCATGAGTGAATTCAAATATTTAATGGCAATTTCAAATTAAATTGGAATTGACCCCAACCCTTGTGCCTATACTACTGAAGGATGAACAAACATAACACGTTCTCTCATAGAAAATGTATTCCTGCTCCTTGTCAGGATTCAACAAGGGACTCACAGTTGTCTTGGTGAGGTTCTTTGGTGGTCTGACAGGGTCACCGGCCCAGAAAAGGAAAGCTGATTGACCAGATGTCATGATTGAGGTACCTTCCAGGTCAAGGCGTGGACAAATAAACTCTGTCTCCCACAGACTACGCCCACTGGCTCCATCAACCACCTGAACCTGAGATTACAGAGAGATGGATGGTCATCTTTGTAAATATGTACAACTGTCTGAGAAGTATAATAGCTATAGGTGTAAGTGTTTGTAGAAGAGATAATACTTTTCTCATTCTAGGGGCCCCAGACTTCTGTATGAGGAGATCTGGGATTCCATCATCGTTGAATTGGCCTGGTGCTGGACGACTGAGACAATAATAAATGATTCAGGTTATTTTAGCTCTATAACTTTATAGGGCAGGGGTTTTCAAACCTCTCCTTCGGGATCTCCAGTCGTTCCATATATTTGAACTAATCTAGAGCTAGCACACCCCATTCAACTTGTCAGCTAATTACCAAGCCCTTGATTAGGTCAAGTACTTGAGCTAGTTCAGGGCTACAACTAAATTGTGAAACTTCTGGGGGTCCCCGAGGAGAGGTTTCAAAACCACTATTATAGGGTATTACTTTATAGTTTAAGATATTGATATCTGTATTGTTGGGAAAAGAGCTGGCAAGAAATGCACTTCACTGCACTTGTGCACGTGACAAAACTTGAAGCTATCCCTTTTATGCTTAGTCATAAACACCCTAATGATAAACTTCTCCATTTATCATGGTGACCATATTTCCTACCTGTGTATGGCTGAGGAGGTAAGAGTCCACTCGGTGTGTGCGTCCTTCTCTCTCAGCACAGAGAGCTTGCTGGAGAGCTTGCCACACACCAGCACCCAGTCACTGCGGCTGGAGTTGAGGTTGGAGATGGAGTCCAGGCTGTTGTGGTTGTTACACAAGCCAGCCACTAGGGGGACCAAGAACTCCACTTGCTCAGTTCCACTGGACAGAGAAAGTCAAACAGTCGTTCAAACAGGCACTCTATTGTAATTGTGTAACCGAGCACTTTCTTAGCCTTACCTGGAGATGTGTATGAGGGAGGAGTTGGTTTTCCTACGCTTCTCCCAGCCAGGTTCCTTCAGTCTTAGACCAGGGGATATTGGTGTTTTTCCAGTAGCCCGAGTGTAAATATTTCCCAGGGATACAGCCTCTACAGTGCCTGAGTTAATATAGCAGATACATTATCAGACATTTAGTCATTTCAAATAAGAAACAGATTGTTCAAAGTCACTGTGCTTGATATAAAATGAATCCCTTACCTAGTCCAAATAGAATGTAATATGCCCCCAGCTGTGTCTCATGAAACAGGGGACCAATCAGCTTTCCAGAGACATTAAAGGTTGTGAGGTTAAAGGTCACAGGATGTCCAAGCATAGCTCCAGTCAGGCCAGACAGCAGGAGCAGTGAGAGGTCAGACACCTGAAAATAAGTTTGAGACAGTTTGATGGGAGCATTCTAGACTGACTGGAAAATGAGTGTTGTTAACACAGTGACTCTGAAGATTTGGGAGTATGGTCTATATTGTAATAATAATATGATTTATATAGTAACAATTGTCTTATTACAGCAATAAATATGTATAGGTACCAAGCCAGATATTGTCATACCTGGTCAGCAGGTAAAGTGGCAATCAGCAAGTCAGGAACAGAGTCACCTTGGAGATCTGGCAGGGAAACTGCCTGGGACTGGATCTCCCCTGGTGCTACCGACCACAGCTTCTTCCCTGAGGAGGAAAATACAATAGGTTACTCCTTACTGAACATTAAACTATTAACTTCAACACATTATTAATACATCTACACAACTGCTAAAATGTTCATGCTTGTAGCTGTGAAACTGAACCATTAAAAGCCATGCATTTCTGTGGTTGTTGTCTGACCTGTGGTGCCGTTGACAGCAGTGAGGTGTGCAGACTCGATGAGCAGACACACGGGGCCGCTAGCTCTGTCTCTCTGGGCAGATAGGGGAATGGCGCTGTTGGGGAGGGCTCTGAGGGCAGCGCCCCCTGCTGGCAGTGGTGATGGGTGGGCTTCGTACTGCAGCCCACACTGGATGGACTCCACAGGTTCCCTGAGGGCCCTCCTCCAAAGCACCTCACCACTGAATGCAGATAGGGCCACCACACTGTACTCTGGGAGAGACCGAGAGGGAGAAAGAGAAGGGGGTAAAGGTGGGTGGGGTTTATTACGTGTGGCAAATTGTGTGTTCTCAGCAGTTTACTGGGGCTAGCAGGATTAGATATGGAGATTAATATTACATAATCACTGGTAGATTTTTATGGTGTACAGTGAGGAGGTAAGCTTGAGAGAGAATAACGCCTAAAAATGAGGGTTGAAAATATCCTTTTCGTTACTATGACAATGTCCCTTGCTGTTTCCATAGATACCTTTGTTGTTCCCCGCAGAACTGGAGAGATGGGTATTGTTGCTCTTTTGAGTGACTCCTATTAGCACATCCTCAACTGAGTCATTGTCAACATCCCACAGTGCAAGAGGAGGTGGGGTAACACCTGAAGAAGAAAACCACTGTTACAGACAGGAACGGTTTGTAACTACTATTTACTAAACTAGACCTGCTGTTGCTTTGCTAACATGCTATTATAATAATCACAGTAATGTGTAATCATAGTAATCCAGACTGTGTAATATCCACCCCCTGACAAAGACAGTCAGCTAAATCTGAGTTTTGTGTTCTCAACTGCTTTCTCATACAGTTGACTTTATTGTAATGTTGACTGTGTGCTTATCTTAATCTAAAGCACTAGTGTACTCAGAGTCTGACCAGTTGGACCTGACCTGTAGTTTTCTCTTTCTCTGCTGTGAGGGAGAGGTGTATTGGTATCAGCAACCAGCAACATACGGGTAAACTGTAGTCTGTTTCATGTGTATTGTTTATACATTAGACTCCTCACTCACCTCCCACATGATCACCCAGCTCTTTCTCCCACTGTGGCCGTTTGTCCAGTTCCCCATGCTGACAAGGCACCAGAAAGGCACACAGCAGCACCACCAGCATGGCACAGACCAGAGGCACCAGGAAAAACGCTGCCCGGATGGCTCCCCTCACCTTAGCCTTCTTCCCGTCCGGGTCAGCACTGGCACTGACACCCAATCCAGGGCCACCAGAGGCCCCAAGCCCCCCTCCATCCTCTACTCCCTCATCCCTGTTTGTCTCCCTCTGGCTCCAGTACTGCATGCCCTTCTCCTCTCTCTCCTGCCTCTTTTTTCCCGGGAGCCATTCTCTCCACTCATCATCGTCCTCCTCTGCCTCATCTTCATCCCCTACGAGCCTCCCTGTTCTGCTCCCTCTCAGCTCTGAGGTACCTGTACCCATGCAGTTGCCCCTCCCCAGGCCATTGCGAGGATAGTTGAGGACCAGGTCGTCCTCCTCGCTCTCGTCCTCACTGTCGGCCTGAGTGAGGGGGTCATACTCTCCAAGCTCCGAGCCCTTCTTCCCTGTGAGGGACATACACACAAAGACACACACGGTTAACCTTTTACTGCAGGGGGCTAAATCAGGGTTACAGAGTAGTTTCTTGGTAGTCTTAAACAAATCTACGTTGAAACAAAAGTATACACTTCACACACATGGTTATGGGCTTAAAAAAATGAAGACACCTGTACCGTGTCAGATATAGAGTTGAAATGTGTTACATTTTGAGTTTGCATCCCAATATTACACTTTATATACATCACAGAAGACTGAAATATAACAAAACCATATGACATAGAAACACTGGATAATGTTTATTAATTATGATATTCTGACAAATATTAATAACATTCCACCCTTGAGGCCACTAGAGCTCGATTTGGTCATTTGACTGCAGGACAGGGGTCTACAGATCTGTTCTGGAAACAAAGCCCAGGTGAAAACTAGAATGATCTGATAGAGCATGGTGGTGCCTGATAGAACGATAGGCATCCCAAAAGGCCCGGGAAGTTACTCAAATATTGTTTATTTTAACACCAAATGAATTATGTCCTACCCTGGTCCCAGATCTGTTGTACCCTTGCCGACTCTATTGCTCATTGTTTGGCATGACAATAATTGCCAAGTTAAATGAAGGACCCCAATTACATGGCCTTATATGTAGTTATTTGTTGAACACGAGATTTAAGCAAGTAGCAAAATATGTTATAACAGTATTATGACAGTGAGCACTGAGCAATCAAGCGACTTCGATGTGGCACCCTACTGTACTGTACAGTAGCTAGCTAGTGCGGCACAGGATTGTGAATGATGCAATGTTTTTCTATTAAAGCTTGAAAAGAAACGAAATATCAAACATTGAAAATAAGTGTCGATTTTCCCCTCTCAATTCTGGAGTGTCATTAAACAGATAAAAACATTATTTTGTGTTATTGCAATCAACATTACTGTGGCTAGCTGGCTGGGTGTTCTAGCTAGCTCACATGAGCTAACAGAATGACACCAAAACAACAATGAGACACGACTGGTACAAAGACTACACAACATCCTTTTCACCTAATCAATCATATCTATTTCACAAATAATTGCAACGCGTCTCTTACCAGGCAATTTGAGGGCACGGGACAAAGCTGCAGCCATTGCAAATTGTAACGGCGCTGTGCTACAGAATTTATCCTCTCATCCGACGGAGGCGCCAAAGAACTGTTGTGTGTGTGTGTGTGTGTGTGCCACACTGTGTGGACGTTTCGGGACTGTAGCGAGTGCATTCTGGGATACAACGTTTTTAATTACCAAACACAGTCGCAGAGAGGAAGAGGCTAAATCAGTAGATGCTATTTAGCAGTTGGGTGTGTTCATTGATGCCAAGGGAAGCCAGGCTTCCCCCATAAAAATTTACTAATAAAGAAATGTACGTATTTTCCGTCTCTGTGTTTTCATAATTTTCTTTCAATGCGCAAGAGGCTGAACATATCTCACCGGAGAAAGTATCCGAGAGAGCAAAACAGCGCCCCTCTTTATCTGTATGTGTAGGCCACCTATCTCATGCGGTCTGGTCATAAAGGGTATGACATTTCTACCGCCCGTAGTATTGAATGCAAGGGAAGCCAGCGAGCGAGCATTTTGTCTCCCTTGATAAAAAAAATCTAATAAAATAATAGCCAATCAGCGCTGAGATAAACTCCAAAAAGGTGTCAAGGGAAGCCAGTTTAGGTGAGTCAACATGTTTTTTTCTTCTTGCATGAACGCACAAACACACATACAAATCAGAACCATGGACAGCCACATCATATTTAACTTACATTGATTGGACTAAATTGTTTTTGCTATATTTTAGTTGTCCCTGTATTAGACTAAGCATAGGTGATTTGATGGTGTTGAAACGTCGAAGTTGAAATGGTGCTGAAATAGTGGAGGCAGCTCCTGTTTTCATTGCGACTTGCAGTAACTCTCCGTGTTACTAAATCAATAGTTGTTTAGTTGTCCGAAAATGTCGGAAACATTACTTTCTTCACCATGCTGTAGGTCATGAAACTGATTGCTACGTGCAATATGCTTTGTGGACTTTACAGGACAGAGATTACTCTCCGGTTTTGTGATGAAACAAAGGAGTGGTTGAATTTATTCTGCCACTGTGTCTTCTTATTGTCTCTGCCTTAGCCATACATCCCAGCACAATGCATATGAACTTACAAGTTAAAGAACAAACAACGCAATTATCACAACGCATACACTATATATACAAAAGTATGTGGACACCCCTTCAAATGATTGGAATTGGCTATTTCAGCCACACCCACAGCTGACAGGTGTATAAAATCAAGCACACCGCCATGCAATCTCCATAGACAAACATTGGCAGTGGTGGCCTTACTGAAGAGCTCAGTGACTTTCAATGTGGCACCGTCATAGGATGCCTGTTTCCAACAAGTCGATTTGTGAAATTTCTGCCCTGCTAGAGCTGCCCCGGTCAACTGTAAGTGCTGTTATTGTGAAGTGGAAACGTCTAGGAGCAACAGCGGCTCAGCCGCAAAGTGGTAGGCAACACAAACTCATAAAACTGCTTAGTGCTGAAGTGTGTAGCGTGTAAAATGGTCTGTCCTCGGTTGCAACACTCACTACCAAGTTCCAAACTGCCACTGGAAGCAACATCAGCACAAGAACTGTAATCCAGGAGTTTCATGGAATGGGTTTTCCGTGGCCGAGCAACTGGAGTGGTGTAAAGCTCGCCGCCATTGGACTCTGGAGCAGTGGAAAAGCATTCTCTGGAGTGATGAATCACACTTCACCATCTGGCAGTCTGATGGACAAATCTGGATTTGGCGGATGCCAGGAGAACGCTACCTACCTCAAAGCATAGTGCCAACTGTAAAGTTTGGAGGGGGAGGAATAATGGTCTGGGGCTGTTTTCATGGTTCGGGCTAGTCCCTTAGTTCCAGTGGAGGGAAATCTTAACACTACAACATACAATGAATGACATTCTAGACGATTCTGTGCTTCCAACTTTATGGTAACAGTTTTGTGATGGTCTTTTCCTGTTTCAGCATGACTATGCCCCTTTGCACAAAGTAAGGTCCATAAAGATGGTTTGTTGAGATTGGTGTGGAAGAACTTGACTTGCCTGCACAGAGCCCTGACCTGAATACCATCGAACACCTTTGGGATGAATTGTAATGTTGACTGAGAGCCAGGCCTAATGCTCTAGTGGCTGAAAGGAAGCAAGTCCCCACAGCAATGTTCTATTATCTAGTGGAAAGCCTTCTCTGAACAGTGGGCTGTTATTTTTTTATTTAACCTTTATTTAATTAGGCAAGTCAGTTAAGAACAAATTCTTATTTACAATGACCGCCTACACCGGCCAAACCCGGACAACGCTGGGCCAATTGTGCCCCACCCTATGGGACTCCCAATCACGGCCGGTTGTGATACAGCCTGGAATCAAACCAGGGTGTCTATAGTGATGCCTTAAATACCGAGATGCAGTGCCTTAGACCGCTATGCCAAAGGGGACCAACTCCACATTAATGCCCATGATTTTAGAATGATATGTTCGACAAGCAGGTGTCCACATACTTTTTTCAACTGGTGTATGTTGTCGTTTTTTCTGGCTTGGCTTTCCCAATGATTTTACTCACGCATCTCTACTGCTCTTTAGTGGTTATTAGTACCAGAGATGGTTAGAATCTATACCGCCTCTGGTTATTACCCCTCCATGAAATGACTGACAAACAAACATAATTAACAGTTTTACTGACTTTCATGGTGCATTAATGGAACCTTGTTTCATTACGGACTGGAAAAGAGGCTACAAAATACAATTTTGTGGTTGAAATTATATTTCACCACATGAGACCTTTCACATTTATTCATCTGATTTTGCCTGTGTCCAGCTCTGCATGGGAAGGTGTTTTACCACTTGGCTGTGGTAGGTCTGGTAGTGACAGTAGGATGGATTGAGAAAATACAGATATGGGACACAAATACAAGGCATCATACTTAGTCATGCTCACACATGGTCAGGAAGGAAATTATATGACAAATAATGATCAGTTAAAAATCTTCTACTATATCATGTCCTTGACTCCGTCACCGACACACACACACACACACACACACACACACACACACACACACACAGCTCTGTATGCTTCTATAACAGTTATAGAAGTTACTGTATAGAGACATTTTGGTTTTACAGTGTTTCTACCTTTTTGTGTGGCCTACCATTTTTTAAAAATATATTTATACAACACTGCCACCTCGTGGCACATAATTAAATGCACTCGGGTTTTGGTGGAAATTCCGGAAACAATTTATGGTCAATAACTAGTAGGTTTCCATCGACAAGATTTTAATGTGAATATTTAAGTATCCGTATAAAGAAAATATGCGCATTTTCCCACCAGTGGTGTTTCCAAGAAACGGACTTGTTGCTGATAAAAATCTGGGCGTGATGACGTATTTTAATATTTATTGGAAAGGAGCATCAATAATCACCGCGCACTTTCACCACCCTGTGAAATTCATCATAAATGATTTAATCTGTAGCCTAATAAACGGCATGGTTTCTCAAATCGTAGTGGGAGGGGCACCCAATTACGTCATCTTCGTGTGACTCCCAAGTTTAGTTTGATATGATGATTACTATACTAGATCAATATTTGCGAATATTTCCACAACCATGTTACCCATCATTCATTCAATATTTTTTTTTTTTTTTAAGAATCCTACCATGTAGAGAGGAACACATTACCTGTCTGCATTTATATAATTGTACTGAAACGTCCTGTTTCCATTACAGTTCAATGTGTTTTCGTCGCATTTTCAACTACCGAGAATTGTCACAAAAACTATTTTGTTCAATAGCAAATGTGACTACTCGGTCAATTTTTTTTTTAAATACAGTATGACATTATCCGCATAAATTTGCTGATGGAACGTGGTTAGAGAAATATAAGGCAGAGATGTTCTTTATGTTGAAAAAGGTTTTGTAGAAGAGGTGCAGTAAGTACTATTATAGATGTTCTATTTTTAGTTATATTTTTAGTACGTTACAATCATGGAAAATATAATTCCATTCTGGTTCTGTGTCACCTTGTATCAGTAGTATCCCGAAAGCGGTTTATATTTTACATGAGAGGTCGGGGCAGATCCATGTCCCGCAAGGCATCTCACAAAGTAGGCGAGTCACCTAAACAGGCGGACCTGTACCCGTTCAAAAATTGATCTCGCAAATCTAGGCGAGGACACGGGCGTCACCCCGCGTCGTTATTTTCCTTACTCATCAGTTTAAGGCATAACCAATCGATGGTCGAGGGCATTTACTTAGCTCTATATGCAGACTATTACACTCATGGTGTTTACCATTGGCGTTCACTTCAAAAGTATAAACCTACAGCTGCATGTTATTTTCTGAGCGCATTATGTGATACACAATTGTACATTTTCCTTCCTCCATTTAATCAGGTAAAATATAGCTTTTCTTCGAGATTTTACTTATTTACACTGGTTTCAAGTGATTGTGAGCGCAAAGGTTGATGGGAAAGATAAAACGTTTCATTTACCCCCGCATTTTTTTTTTTTTACTTCGTGAAGAGCAATCGATACCAGAGGTCTCTAAGGCTGTGTAATTGATTTGTATTTGTTTGTTTTATGTTACAAGTATAATCTTTTGTTAATTGATGACCAATGGCATTGATGTGATCATTGACACTTCACATAACCTAATAGGCCTTTAAAACAAAAAAATATGAATTTCTCTTAAAATAATACACTCTGGTTTTTAGATCTTACAAATGTAAGACTTAAATAGATCTGTATTGGTATTTCCAACAATATATATATATATACACACACACATATGTATGTGTGTGTGTGTATACAATTTAAATATATCAACAATGTAGTTTTTCAAGGAGCTCTCGAATAAATATTTTATTGAGTTCGCCATTTTTGATCCAACTTGCCTTCCATAGTCTCTTCTCGTTTTTCTCCGTCCAGTTACGATCATTCACGCGCTTGAGTCAAAGAAGATGGAAGATATTTCTTTGGACGAAGTGATACGTCGACGCGGTTTCAACAACAAAGAAACAGTTAAAATGTATTAATTTAGCAATTTATGAGTTTGAATGCAATTTATGAACGGTATGCCTTGAGTTGTATCATTCAACGTAATGAAAAAAATCCTTTTCCAGGAAGCCTAGGCTATTTCAATTCCTCAGCGGTCCTGTTCAAGGCCTGTACTCGCCGTTGGATTAGCTACAATCATGTAGCTACTATATCGTTTCACTGCAGACACTGATTTCCCTAATATCAACGAGCCAAATACGCACAGCTAGCTATTTATCAGGGCTCCGTTTAACTAGTTAGCTAACAAGGTAAAAAAAATAATGTTTTTATCAGCATTTGATGACGGTAAGTTAGCTATCGACCAAAAAATAACCTAATAAGGTTAACAGGTCGCTGGAATGTACGTTAGGTAGTTACATATAAACTAACAATGGTTACACACGCGAAAACGTATAGCTAGCTAGTTAGTATACCTATAGATATAGATATGGTACAGAGCGCGAGGCAGTCTTGTAGAACTTCTACCTAGAGCCATATGTAGTCAACTAATTGTAGCCTAGTCCTCCATGATCTAATATTCACATTTTGGAAAACACAAGGAGCGCATATCAGAACAGCTAACGTTATACTATTTGATTTTGTATTTCGCTTTGAGTATACCTAGAGAGCCATACTGAATGTACTGAATGTACGGCAAAATCAAATAAATATAGCTGGTATTATACGCGCTAAATGTGGATATTAGATCATGTAGGATTAGGCTACAACTAGTTGACTACCAATGTCGACCTCTTGTCTTTCAGGCCTATGTTCGGCAGGGGTGCAGGAGGGGTCGGGAGGACCTTTGATGCTCGACAGAAAATTGGGATGACGGATGTCAGACAGAGACTTGGTGGAGGAGGGGGAACCGGTAACCAAAAACCAGACCTGGATACATTTTCAGTAGTATCAAATATTCAACCGAATTACTTTGTTGGAACTCAAACAATTATTTAATTCTGAACAGCTTTTGGAGCATTGCTCAAGGTAATGGGTGAAATAATACATTTTGCCAGAGTTGAAGCAGGTATTCTTTGTGAGGACCTGCCTGTTGCCCTGTTGAAAAATGCTTATTGAGACTCAAGACATCTATGTATATGCCTGATCTGGATGTCTCTTACCTAAGCCCCATTACAAAATAATCTGTTTCAAACTACACATTTTGCTGTTGGACTACATTAAGTTCTGTTAAGCATTCTTAAGGTGTGTTAGCTGGGGCAGATCAGACATTGGAATTGGTTCTTGCCTTCTGCTCACTCATGTTCTTCTCTCGCTTCCTCCAGCTTTTCAAGGGAAGGATGCCAGAGAGAAACTTGGCCAGAAAGATGCCCGCTTTCGAATCCGTGGAGGAGCAGGTGGGGTCCAGGATGCCCGACAGATGATCAACTCAAGGAAAGGAGGACAGAATACATTTAATGTTACCCCACAGAGTTTACAGCAGATACCAGCAGCACAGCTACAGACACATGTGCAGCAGATACAGATACACACTACCAATGACATTGCCAGTGCAAATGCCAGGCAGTTTACCCCCAACCTACAAGGAATGAACATTAGAGCTGGGGTTACACCACAGCTGGGGGGTGCACCTAAGAGGATGATGGATGCCCGTGATAGGCTGAGCCTCAAGAGGAGCATTGGAGCTCCACCAAGCCAAGGAATGGCGGCACCCATGAAGATCACCAAAACCATCCAGGTAAGTGATCAGGCTGACAGTTGGCTCCAAAGGGACAGTAACCACAGGTCCAGGATCTTCTCTAATATTATCCAGGCTTAGCTACTAGACAGAATTGGCCCACTTGTCACTCAAGATGTGCACGGATAAGAGAAAATGCAAATTCTTGCATAGTTTATAGTGGTAAAGCATAGCCTCACTCCAAACATAGTTGATAGCTAAAGTTAATTGGAAATTAGTTTAAAATTCAACTCGGCTTATTTTCTATTTAGTTATTGGTAGCATGCTTTTAGAGTCAAATATATTAATTTACCTTATGAATAATGATTTTATTTAACTTTTTTTTAGCAGCAAAGGCCGGTAGGGATGTCAAGTGGGATCCATATGAACATGCCAAGCAGGGGTTCCCAGGTAAGGGGACTTTTTTTGAAAAGATAAAAATCAGAAGGTTAGATTGCAGAATTGATTCAAATTTGCTTTAGAGTATATCAACTGAATTTGGTTGATTTCTCCTGGTCATGCGCCACTGCAATGCAAATGTGAGTGAGTAACTTACCATCTCTCGCTCAGTCTTTCTCAGGTGATGATGACATCCCTAGCAAACAGATGAAGACCACTACTGGCAACCATATGCTACAGTCACGGGTGCGAGGACTATGCTAGATTTTCTTAACTTTTCTCTTTCTGTTGCTTTACCCTAAATTATCTGTAATTCTTTATTATTCAATGTAACTCAAATATCCCTTTAATATTGCCACACTGGCTGTATTGGTGTCTCACTCTCAAAACTTTCCATTCATTAATTGAAAAGTTTCAATGCTTCCTCTCTTTCTTCAACAGCCTGGCACCCTGGGCTGCCCTTTCACTATGTCAGCCCCCATCACTAAAGTAGTCAAAAACGATGCGTACACCGCTCCTCGTCCCCCAGTGCCTGTGGCACCCACAAGGCCCAACCCTAGTGTAGGGGCCTCCCGCTCCTCTGCTCTCGCCTTACAGCCCATCTCCAGGACCCTCAGGCAGGCAGGGCCCACAGCGGAGACCAGCTCCCAGCCTCCTCCACCCCCACAGGTCAGTATCCACATGTCCATTCACCCAGCTATTTGAGCACTGGATTACATAAGGTCATCTCTATAGGAATGTGTTGGTAGGGATGCTAGCAGATAACCAATAGACTTCCAGTTATTGTGCTAATGCTAGTTATCATTGGCTCGCAAAACTACCTCTAACTTCATACTGGACAGAGACATCCAAATGGTATCCACAAGTTCATCTGACTCTGGGGAAGTAGATAAATGGCCTCCTTGTCAGAAGTATCTCTCTAACCCAGCAGTGGGCAATTCCATTCCTCGGGGTCCTGGTTGGTGTCACAGTTTTGCCCTAGCTAACACACCTGACTCCAATAATCACCTAATCATGATCTTCAGTTTAGAATGCAGTTTGATTAATCAGTTGTTTGTTACGGATGGAGAAAAGGTGTGACACCGAGGACTGGATTTGCCCACCCCTGCTCTTAACAAGCGGTAAAATTAGTTCCAAACAGTACAATTTTGCTAGGACTGTCTGTGAGTGGTCTGAGTGAGGAGGGGAAAACTGAAAACTAGCTGTTATTGGCAGAGGGGTTTGGAACTCTTTGTCTATTGACTAATATACCGCAAAGTGAGGTCGCCAGGCAGGCCAAAACTCCATCCCACCTCAACAGGCTGAAATTTCAAGTAGTCTTTTCAAACGGCTCCTACACTAAAAAGGCTTTATAATTTTCACAGTATTATTCCAACTTAGTTGTAATAGTTTGGAAATGTATATAAACCACAGGAAAGTCACATTTTGGACTGCACTGGGCCTTTATCATCACTAGTTGGCAGCATAGCAATCCTCTGGATCAGTATTCATCTATCGTCAACGAGAAAGAAGTAGGTTGAACGTAACGCCTACCATTGGCTTGTTGTGTTGGTGTGAGCTGTATATGTATTTGATTGTAAAGTGTTTTGGTGCACCCCTTCAGCCTACCTTCAGTCCTCTGGAGGGGACTAAGATAACAGTGAATAATCTGCACCCCCGTGTCACTGAAGAGGACATAGTGGTAAGTGCCTAATGCTGTTCAGTTCTCTGCTGTTTTAGATTCTCTAGCTGTGTGTAAATTGCAGACCTGCTTACGATGCAGCCATGACTCATTTATCACATTCAACTGACCTTTTTCCTGTGTTCTTGTGACGGTCCACAGGAGCTGTTCTGTGTGTGCGGTGCCTTGAAGCGAGCGAGGCTGGTGAAGGTGGGGATTGCTGAAGTGGTGTTTGTGAGGAAGGAGGACGCTGTGAGCGCCTATAGGAAATACAACAACCGCTGTCTGGATGGTAAGGGCCTTCAGCAAGGGCAACATTTATTTCAAGGTTGATTGATTTTTTTGGGCACCAGCCTCTGGTAATGAGGCAGGTGATGATGAATAGTTATCTGAAAAGGCATTGGTTTTACTTTCTTAAATCTTTATTTATTCTCTTCCCAAGGCCAGCCAATGAAGTGCAATCTTCACATACAGGGGAATGTCATCACTTCAGACCAGCCCATTCTTTTGTAAGTCTCTGTCATATTCATATTTCTCACTGCCCCCTTGGTTGCATTGCATGCAAATCAAACTTTCCAGTATTAAATTGTAGTCCACAATGTGCATGATTTCTTCCTTTCCAATTGCAATGCACGTTGTCTTTCAACATCACATAAAATCTTACATGGACCTCATTTTCTCTCACAGGAGGCTCAGTGACACTCCAGGCAGTGGAAGGAAAGAAGGCCTGCCCCTCTCTTTGTCTCGCCCCGGGGGTCGTCCAGCCTCCTCTCAGCCCACACCTGAGGTGGATCCCCAGACCATCCTCAAGGCCCTGTTCAAATCTACTGTCCAGACCCCCTCTACCACAGAGTCTCCTGGTTCACAGTGCACAGCCTTCCGCATTAAGATATAACTTTCTAGTACATCCACACAACAAATAATACATCCACCCTCCTGTTTGACAGAGACATCTATTGACATGATCAAATAGCATGATACTGTATTTGTATAACTTTGACAGATCATTGGCAGGTTGTAACATCTAAAATTAACACACTGATGCCGTCGTCCAGATTTTTAGGAAAGAAAAACATTTGTAGCCGTGGCATACTACATAGATGCATGTCTCATAACAGACCAATGTGAGGCAGTCTGATTTGTTCATTTATTGTTTTAATCAAACTTGGTGGGGGGATAAACTGGACAGTTGTGGGTATTTTTTGTATCACATGGTTCACTTTTACAACTGTTCAAATAGTTCACATTGAACACCCCTCTTGGAATCATGAGATGTTTTGTGCTGGTTGGAGTTCCCCCCCCCCCAACCCCCAACCAACCAATGGTCTCGCTATGACCTGATGCACAAACTCATGAAGATACTTGTACTGTGAACTACAGGCAGCAGTGGTTCTTGTACTGGACATAATATTAATTTTGATTTCAGAATGACTTGTACACATGCTCGTATTTCGTTGTGGTATTTGGTTTGCTGTTCTCCTTTTTGTGGCATTCAGGTTCTATGCTTATTTGTGGCTGTTATTTTACTTTTTATTGCTTTTTGTGCAGCTTAGAGAAGTCATGCTAATTTGCTCAATTTATGTTCAAATTGTCTGTAAATGGCTTTTTACAACTGCCTTTTATGTCAGTCATGAAGATATGGTAGTGAGGTCAGATCTATGTACAAGTTAATTACTGCCAATAAATATGTTGCTTTATAAAGATGTGTTCACATTTGTGTGTGTGTATATAAAATCATTGGTTCATATCCTTATTTTGCAATAGAATGTTGATCATTTTGCATTTGTGTCTTTAGGTCTGTCTGCTAGACTGGGGTTCACAAAACCTTTTGGGGCTGGAGATCCCTTTTGTGATAGCAAATTCAGCAGGGACCCCCTTATAAACAGATTACAACACGAGTGCAATATTTTTTTTTAAATGGCCTACAAGGTGTGTGCATTGCTGTTTTAAAGCTTTAATTTGGGAATATAATTGAGTTTAAACATTTATAAATGGTGGCATACTGTGAATACCAATATCCCTGAGCCTCCCTAGGCCCATATTGCCCAGGGTTAAGGACATAAATTGTAGATAAATTCTAGTACATACGTTAAATGTATTCCACAGATCCCTTGGCCAACCGTCGTATAATCTGTTAGTAAAGAAGATAGCGACGTCCAGGTCGAAACATGCCAACCAGACTTATGTTATTCCAGGAGGTTTTACGGGTAACCATTGCTAAAATAACACACGTAAACGGAAAATGTGTTAACAAATATTTTGAGGTTAGTTAGTTCGCTCATGATCTCATTGTTTCAACCACGCTAGCTAACTCCACAATTTATGTTGAACACTGAACTTAAGCTTGCTTCAAGACCAAACTTTGTAAACACATGAGTCTTGAGGTTGTTGGCGCCTGATGGTGTTTAAAGATTAAAATAGGTCAACTTGATGTCGATATTAATTTGGACTGCATTCCCTAAGACTATATCATGTAGCTTAAGCAAAGATTGTCTACTATGTTTTACTCTCAGGCTAAAGCCATTAGTAACCTCTGCGTCTCCCTGGAGTTGTAGACAATGTATTAGGACCTGCCTAGACAGATGTCTGTTTTGACTTAACCACTCTTCTCAGTGCTTTCTCTACAGTTCAGTACTGACATTGTTGCCCAGCACAAAATATGTGTAAAAGAGCACCAAGTGTGAGCAGAGAAAACCACACAAAGACCCCTCGACAGAACACTGTTTGTCCTTAACATTCCTCCATATTGCTCTGAGGTACGTTTGGTAATTGACAGTCTTTACAACAATCAGTGTGCATGTTATTGTTGTACTATTAGCAAGTCTACAGAAAAATTAAATGTTTGTGCTACAGCTGTCTGTGGCTAAATAAGGTATAAAAGTACTAATATCTTTCTGCTGTCTTTCAGGGTGTCATAAAGGAGCTCTTCTCTCAGTTTGGTCCTGTTCAGTCTGTGGAGCTGAGGGAGAAGCCAGGGTCCTTTGAGCACTCAGGACCCAAGCTGGCCAAGTATTTCACACCAGCACAAAAACAGGTATGTCCTGAATCCGGACAACGAAGCTCTGTGTTTAGATCAGATTGATTATTGAAGTGCTTATGGACACCCTTTCAGTAATGAGCCTTTTCTGTTTCCATTCCCCACAGAGGTTCAGAGTGGGTTACATCGTGTTTCAGAAGGTCATTAGTATTACAGCAGTGAAGTCCCATCCCCATGATGTCCCATTGGTTGTTTCCACAGAGCAGCGACCTGTGTGGACAGGTCTACAGAGTGAGTGAGCTTTAAAGTCCTCTTCTAGATGGTCTTTCTTTTCTAAATGTTGGCAGAATGTATTAAATTGGAAAGACATTTCACCCAGATTTAATACCATATTTAACATGCCTTTCACTTCTCGCTTTGTTTCTTTGTCTTTAGAATGGATTCATCAGTACAAGCAGTCATTTGCTCAGCCAGACAAACTACAGGAGGCAGTTGACACCTTCATGCAGGATTACGATACGAGAAAATAACAGTTTGTCACTGATACAGTCATTTATGGAGTCTACAAGTTTGATTGGTATTCGATTGAAAAGTTGTGAATCAATACCTTAGGATCACTTCAGGTTTTCCAACACCCTTATATTCTGCTATTTCTGGGGCTGTAGGATAGGAGGCTTTAATATCTGATATTTACTTTTCAGGTGCAGCGCTATGCACTCAGTTTACGTGACCTTTACCAAAGTGTCAAATGCAAACTGGATGCATTGGAATGGACATGGCCAGTGAAGGTATTTAAAGGTAGTTGAAATAAATACCAATTGTAATTAAGTGTTCATATAGGTGCTTTATTGGGCTTGTTCAACCTGTAGGCCAGTCTCATTGTTTCTGGTTTCCATTTCCACATCATTTTCTTTCACTTCTGCCACTTGACAACTCATCGACCATGAAGACAACAGGAGGAAGAACAGGATGGAGGTACAGATGACAATGACAGAGTACATTGACACCTGAAATGCTGAGGGCCAGCAAGAGAAAATGTTAGTGTCAGTTTCATTCATACAGTAGCTGTGGGGTAAGTTGAGACACCCTTGTTTCTAAAAAACCATACCCAAAATGTGTCATTTGACCAAATATTTAGGAAGATGTCATTTCATGGAGTCTGAAGGAAGAAACCACATGGAAAGAGGTAATCAAGTTAGGTCCAAAAAAGTCAAATGAATTTGAGTTAGATGTTTCAATCTAAACCAAAATGGATCATTTTAAAGATTGTTATTTCTATACATCAGTTGAAGTCTAAGCTTCCATGTGGTCCTAAACCTAGCATGAAAGTGCATCCTTGTAGCTGTGTGGGTTGGGTTAATATAGAAAAAATGTTTGCCTTGGAGTAAGTTGAGCCAACGGCAAGTGAGCAAATTTAAGAGTTCTTCCCAGGCATAATGCAAGGCATTATTGTTGGTATATGTTAAGTGTAAAAAAAAAAAGTGTTTGTTAGGTGTTAAGCCTGTGTTTAAATATGCTTAAATTGATTAAGACTAAATCAATTGTGATTGTGTTTGGGGAAAAATAGACATGATTTTAAAAAGATGGTGATAATATTTAATTCAGTACAAAAATGTGTAGGTAGCTTGACCCTGAGTAGTTGAGTCATGTTTTAAAAACGCTTAAATTAATTGGATTATTTCCTGGGATACACATCCTGAAATAAGTAGATATGTTAGAAAGAATACATTTCCCTTGACATAGTGATGTTGACTATAAAAAATATATTAAAAAGGCTAAACTTACCCCACTCTCCCCTATTTGGAATGTGCTTACCTATATTCAGATGATCACTATGATTCTGTTCCTGTCCAGAACCGTTCTGACCCAACAGCACAGGACCAAATGAGACTAACTGGGAGACTCGATCTGACCCAGACTCCCTCCTCTCCCTCTCACCATCAGGTGCTGGATGGAGGAGGATAAGACAGCATGACTATTGGATGAAATAACCCAATTCAGTGTTGGGGTGAATGTAAAACATAGGGACCTGAAACTCACAGGTGATGGAGCAGTGTTGTTCACACTCTTCCTCCTCTGTGCAGATCTCCACCCAGCAGTAAAAGTACACCTGAAAGACAAGATTCAGTAATCAGTGTTTTTCCCCAACCCTGGTCCTCCAGTACCCCAACAGAACATATTTACGTTGTAGTCCTGGACAAACACACCTCATTCAACTCATTGAGGGCTTGATGATTAGTTGAATCAGGTGTGCTTGTCAGGACTACAATGAAAATGTGTACTGTTGGGTCATCGATGACCAGGGTTGGGAAACACTGCAGCAGATGGAGGACCAAGAGATCTTTGACAATTTATACTGAACAAAAATGTAAACATAACATGCAACAATTTCAACAATTTTACTGAATTACAGTTCATATAAGGAAATCAGTCAATTGAAATAAATAAATTAGGCCCTAATCTATGGATTTCATATGATTGGGCAGGGGCGCAGCCATGGGTGGAACTGGAAGGACATAGGTCCAACCACTTGGGAGCCAGTCCCAGCCATTCAGAAATAATTTTTCCCCGCAGAAGAGCTTTATTACAGACAGAAATACTAAATTTCATCAGCTGTCCGGGTGGCTGGTCTCAGACAATCCCGCAGGTGAAGAAGCTGGATGTGGAGGTCCTGGGCTGGCGTAGTTACACGTGGTCTGTGGTTGTGTGAGTGGTTGGACATACTGCCAAATTCGCTAAAACAACGGAGCTTATGGTGGAAAAATTACAAATTAAATTCTCTGGCAACAACTGTGGTGGACCTTCCTGCAGTCAGAATGTCAATTGCACGCCCTCTCAAAACCGGAGACATCTGTGACATTGTGTTGTGACAAAACTGCACATTTTAAAGTGGCCTTTTGTTGTCCCCAGAACAAGGTGCACCTGTGTAATGATCATGCCGGTTAATCAGTTTCTTGAAATGCCACACCTTTGGATTATCTTGGCAAAGGAGAAATGCTCACTAACAGGGGATGTAAACAAATTTATGCACAACATTGAGAAATATGCTTTTTGTGTATATGGAAGAGTTCTGGGATATTTTATTTCAGCTCATGAAACATGGGACCAACACTTTACATGTTTTGTTTATATTTTTGTTCAGTATATATTAGCAAAATGTTCAAATAACTAGGATAGACCTTACCTCCTCCACACTGGGAATGCCCGTCTCAGGGTCGAAGAAGGAAAATGTCTTGACATCAAACCTCCTGACCTGGGAGTGAGAATTTGTCTTCCCCCGACTGTCCACTGGGACGGAACTCCTCATGCTGTCTAGAGGGTTAGGACAGCTGTCAGGGAGAAGGAAGGGGGCGAGACTACTAAACCAACATTGACAGTCTTCATATTCACTGTGATTAATCTTGAGTCAGTATAGGAAAACTTTTGTCTCCCTCCCTCTCACCCATCATAGAGTAGTGTCCATACGGAGTGTCTGGAGGCAGGGTAGGCAAAGCAGTCACGCACACGCAGGGAGAGACTGGGGTCAGGGGAGGGTGGAGTGATTGACACCTCCACATACACAGGCTTACGCAGATAGAGGGTCAGGGGCAGCTGGTCCTCAGGGAGGAAAGAGGTAAAGGACTCATCTGGAAAAAAGAAAAGGGCCAGGATGATGGAGGTCTACCAGTGTAACAGTGTGTGAAGTGACAACTCTTGATGCCATATACTTGCAGTGATTGGACATGGCATCCCTTGCTTGGTCTGTGGAAACCATATTGTTTTACTACAGTACCTGTGGCTATTCTCATCTGCACTCGGACAGTCCCCAGTGCAGTCACAGGTGGAGGGTTAGTTGGGTTTAAGGACCACAGATCAGTGTGGAGGAGAGCTGACCCCTCATATTGACACTGGACCTGCAGACTACAAACTAAGTCTCATTCAAAACATTTACTCCATAGTAGTTTCAAGCAATTAGGTTCTGTCTAAAGCCATGATATGGTAAAGTAGTCCACATTGTAGTGCACTGTCCACAGGCAGGAAGAGAAATAAGCAGCTACCTGAAGGGAGAATGTTTGCCTGTAATCTTTGGATGCAGTTCCTCAACCTCTACCTCATAGCTTACAACATCCCCATTCACCTGTAAATATAAGAGGTATTTTTGCATACCTAAGAGTATTCAACATTACAAGACAAATCAGCATTATACTACTACCAGAGGTATTCAGGACAGAAATATACTACTGTAGAATAGGGCAGAAGGCAAACTAGACCTACTGACTCACCATCATCTTTGTGCCACACTCCCTCACCCCAATTTTAAAGACAGCTGTATCTGCAGAGGTAGCTACAGGAGAGCACTGTGGCTGACCTTTGATGGCAAGGTTGTTGGGGTTGAGTGGGGGGTCAGTGTCTGTCGCCTTCACAGAGAACACAAAATGGCCATCCAGAGAACAGGCTGAGAGCAAGAGGAGGAGACAGAAACATTTAATCTCTGAAATCACTATGCGCCAATCTCACCAAGACAGTCACTATCCCTCTGCTGATACTTTCTTTCAGAAGCATGTTCTCCATTGTACAAAATACACACAAAGCGAATTATTACTGTTCATTCTGTAATAGCAAGTTGAGTCATGATCATCATAGCAGCATCCCAGTTTGAGACAGCCATCATTGGAGACATCCTGGGGCCCACAGTCCACACGCAAAGCTCTATGGATGCTGCATTTTCCTGATCGTGCTGAAGGAAAGTAAATTGGAAGAATGACTTTTACAGAGGTGGTACTAAATGGTACTGTAATCACTATGTGGGATAAATCTAAAATTCACTCCCTATGAAATTATATAAACTCACAGGTGCGACCGATGATGGGTTTCTGGGCCATCTTCTTGAGTAGGGGGCAGCTAATATTGACCCTGTACCATTGATCCCCTGCATCCAGCTGGACTCTCAAAGATACAACCACTGTGTCACCCTAAAGATAAAACAAAGTGGTTTGATATGGCAATCAGTAGGTTTACACACAGACCAAGACCTCTCAATGCAATGAACATCAAAAATACATGACCATACCTCAACCTGTGTATAGCAACTGTCATATCGACTCTGGAAAGAAAGAGTACCATTCTTCTCTCCCCTTCTCACTCCACAATGTTCTTTGGCTTTTGGCACAGGCACACTGACTCCAGACCTGTCTGGGGAAAATTAGATCAACCAGCATACCATACATTCTAATTTAACAAACAAATCTGCAGATATAGAGGGCTAAAATATAATGGCTATTTACCTTTTACACGCAAGTTGTGAAGAACCGCTTGACCGAAAACTGCGCGTATTCGTCGGACGGTGCAGGTAACTCGAGGCAGGGCATCTTGTGCTCTAGTTTGAGCGGTTTTCTGCTGCACAAGAGGTGAAAGGCATCGGTAATATGGCGCAAAGAATGCAAATATTACACAAATCATAAGTAGCATCGTTAGGCTACAGGTTATGCTGTGTTTAAATTAGTTGAATGATTCAGAATTTATCAATATAATTGTGATAAATGTAATATTTTGCGCGGTATTTGTGTAGTGAAGAAACGTGTCTTGTAAGACCAGTAATTAGAGTGATGAGACAGGACATTGCGTCAGGCTTTGTTAGCCTACCGGTGATTAAGTCAATTATCACAGTCTGACTGTACGTTGGCCTGCTGTATGTGATACATCCGTGACTGAATGAATGATAACATTTTATTTTATGAATACATTTGATGTATTATTAAGGGATCCTTCCAACTTTTACCCAATTGTTTTCTTTAATAGCCTACTGTGGGGAAAAGTTTGGCTATATTGTGGACTTTCATTATAATTCTATGTTGAGTCCAAAGGAAAATGAGGACATATCACCCTTGATTAAAAGGTCAAAGTAAAGTGAAGGTAGTGTATGGCACATTTGCACTGTGCATGCAATACTACTCAATTAATTTTCACCTCAGGGTCAGTAAATGCAATTATTACATAACAACCTCAATCCCTTCTTTTCTCTCACAGTCACCATGCTCATTTCTCAGTCCCCATGGCAATGCTTGTACCGATTGCTTGTACCCACCCATTCTATGTTATGAGGCTTTTTAACATGAGCACTTATATTCATTGATGATGTGCTGCTTTTAATGTCAGTGTGTCCTTTGTTGTGTTTTATTGTGTATTTATTGGTGGTGTTATGTATTGGCTGGTTCAATCAAATGTGCCCTTTTGGGGATTAATAAAGAACTATCTTATCGTATTACATAGCCAGGCCCATCTTTTTGCTACATATTGGAAGCCACAAAATGAAATAGAACGTTGTATCTTTATGCTGTAAACACTGTGTTCAGTAGGCCTACTGTCACTGTGGCCATGCATGGTATTGTCCCCCATGTAATGCAGACACAGAACAGGATAAAAATAGCTATATAGGACAACATTTGGAAGTCTACTTTTTGCATGTAGCAATTTGAGGAAGATCATAGAGCAAGATTACTTGTAAATTCATGTGATCTACATAATTGCAGCTAAATTAAAAGTTGTCCCACTGAGACAAGACAGGCCTCATGTCAGTTAAAAGTGGAATGGACATGATATACACATAGTTAAACTAAGTGATGAGAAAATATATTCACATTTAGGTTTTTTTCCTGTATTCCATCCTTTTTTTGGACCATACATAAGTCATGACTCATGAGTCATAAACTGATTACACAATTGGCCTACTAACTTTTCCATTACATGTGTTGGTTGTACAAGCAGAATTATATAATCCAATTTGGAATATATAGCCACCCTTTAGATGTTCTAGTATTGGACTACGACTGAGGCAAATTCGAAGCACATTCTATAAAAACATGACATAATGGATGTTTAAACAATAATCAATCATATATGAAAAGCATTTACTCTCCTTAGGCCTACTCAGCTCTCTTCACAACCACAATGCTGTATTATTTCATCCAAACCAATCTCAAATATCCCACCTAACCTCAACACACTAGAATTATATGACAAGCTCAATTCAAAGGCTTGTTGACAATATGGGAAACAATGTTGGCAAACGGAACATTGCAGTCACAGCACATGAAACAGCTGATCCTGTGACGTAACACTTTGAGGTTTTTGGGGCATTCCTCTCATTTCCAGTGTGTAGCTGTACCTGACGAAGAGTACATTAGACTATCTGAACATGGCTTTAAATCGAAATCATTCTCAAAACGGAGGAGTTTTGATAAACAACGGCGAGAGGTTAGTGAATCATTAATCGCCACGAAGCTCACTTTCTAAAGGTAGCTTAGTTAGCTAACTCGCAAGTTAACGTTAGCTGTTATGGTAATGTTAGCTAGCTAGCAAGATAGCTTCCGTACCTAGTGTTAATTAAATCTAGCCAATGTCAGTTAGCTACTTGGGTTGCTTTTTTTTATTTAGTCAGCAAGCGCTATTTTGTAGCGATAACGTCGTTAGCTAGTTTAATAATTTTAGCTAGCTACCAGTCAGCAACGTCGTTGTTGTTGGCCTTGCTGGCAGGAAAAGCTACCTAAGTACTAAGTCAGTCAGTCATCATTACGCATTTGAAACGTATTAAAGCTAACGTTAGCTAGATACATTTTCTTACTTTAGTCAAACTAGGTGTAAGAGTAAGCTAGCTAAATAAGTTTGTTTTCCAGGGAGGTAGACACAGTTAAGTCAACAGAGAGTGAGCCCGCCAGCCCCAACTCCAACCTGAGTCTAAAGTAAACGTTGTGACAGAGTTTTAGGAAGTTGATAAAGTAACAGGAACTTAGGAAATATACGAATAAAGAACTTTTCTTAATAGTTCGATTTGGCACATTCTGTAAGTGTCAGATTTACCCAACCAACCAACCAGTATGTGAAATGCCAATAGTAGGCCTATGTTAAATTATATAGACCATACAGAATCCCACTATGTCCCTTGACACTCGGTTCTGCTAGGATTCTACGACAGTATTTGTCCTATGGAGGACCTGTCATACATACCATACCTATTGATCAGTAAATTCACTACACATGCCTAAACTGAACATGTATCCTCCACTAGTGTGTTGAGGGAATGCAAGAATGTGGAGCTGTCCTTCAGTGATGTCACCAGCAAGACAGACCTGCTGAGGGGGACCAAGAAAGGGACTGTTTACCTCACTCCATACAGGGTATGTTTACTGGTCCCGTGTGCCTGTTGGAAGACAATCCTTTTTCTTCTATGAGGTTTAATAGCGTTTGGCATCCAATAAATGTTGCATTGCCCGTCACCTACTAGACTGGAGTATAACTCCCTTATACTTAGCTTTAAAAAATCTATACAAAAAAAATCTACAAATACCCTACCATCTAACCCTGCACTCACTAAAAAACAAATACATCTCTGCAGCTGCCACCACAACCTCAATGTTCTATGACTTACGTTCCATCCCTGCAGTACAGTTGATAACCATTGCTATAAATGCTAAAAATCCAATCTTACTGAAACATATCCTTCTGTACTGGTACAGTTCTACTACTCAAGCCACTCCTCTCAGGATCCCTCCCCCTTGATCCATCTTCCTCTACTTTCTTCAGTGCCTCAGCATATGACAACTTCTGCACTACTCTAACCCTGGAAACCTCAACCTGCCTCTACGGGACATTTCTGATCTCCAGCCTCGTGGTCACCCCTACAATTAACACATACCACTACTTTCACCAATGCTACACATTCCTTTGTCTCATGCCCTTCTGCACACTTCTCACACCTAGGAACCTCCCTCCTATACACTGCTGCCCATAAGCTTGACACCTGTAACAATGTAATGTATTTGGCACAAAAGTTTTTACGGGCAAACTTATATATCCTAACATCACTTTGTTGGGAAAAGACTCAACATCAAAACTCAAAAAGGGGGCTTCCCGAGTGGTGCGGTCTACGGCACTGCATCGCAGTGCTAGAGGCATCTCTACAGACCCGGGTTCAATCCCAGGCTGTGTCGCAGCCGGCTATGATCCGGAGACCCATGAGGCGGCGCACAATTGGCCTAGCGTCATCCGGGTTAGGGAAGGGTTTGGCCGGCCGGAATGTCCTTGTCCCATTGCGCTCTAGAGACTCCTTGTGGCGGGCTGGGCGCCTAGAGCTGACTCCGGGCGCCTGCAAGCTGACTCCGGGCGCCTGCAAGCTGACTCCGGGCGCCTGCAAGCTGACTCCGGGCGCCTGCAAGCTGACTCCGGTCGCCAGCTGGATGGTGTTTCCTCCGACACATTGGTTCGGCTGGCTTCCGGGTTAAGTGAGCAGTGTGTCAAGAAGTAGCGGCTTGGCAGCATCGTGTTTCAGAGGACGCATGGCTCTCGACCTTCGCCTCTCCTGAGTCCGTAGGGTAGTTGCAGCGATGGGACAAGACTTTGACTACCAATTGGATATCGAGAAAAGGGGGTAAAAAATTAACTACAAATAAAAACTCACAAAGACATACGACTCTACTGTTTCACCACTCACGCCATCCTGTCTGCAGTATCACAAACTGGAAGACTACCATTGCTCTGTTTGTCCTCGTTTCAGTTGGTGTTTGTGTCCAGTAATGCCAAGGACAGCCTGGGGTCTGTGATGTTCCCGTACTACCTGATGAAGGGCTGCAGCATTGAGCAGCCAGTCTTCGCCGCCAATTACATCAGGGGCACAGTGTCTGCTGAAGCTGGGGGTAGGCAGCAGTTTGTTGTCCTCCTGTAGCATTCAACACCATCATGAGGAAATAACTGTAGAGCATGCAAAGTGTTTATTGCCTCCAGTCCCAGGTGTGGCCTGATGTGTCCTAGGAATACATGTAGAAGTGAATCAATGACGCAAGTGTGATTTGCCAAGGCCAGATATTTTCCAAGGCTGACATCAGTCTGTAAACCACAATCTCATTTTACTTACAATGTTTATGTGTCAAAGGTTTTAGCAGCAGTAGTAGTTTTTAGCAGCAGCAGTAGAAATTGAAGTGTGACATCTCCTCCAAAGCACTGATTATAATTCAATATCAGACGTGTAATTTAATGCAAAGACAAGTACACAGTGCTCATCAATGTTTTGACTCTACTTTCTTTGGTTTCAGGAGGCTGGGAAGGCCAGGCTAGCTTCAAGATGTCTTTTTCCAGTGGGGGAGCCATCGAGTTAGGTCAGCACCTCTTCAAACTGGCAACAAATGGTAAGTAATTTCATGACTGCCATGTTTGTCAGTACAGAGCCTATTTGTCATTCAACATACAGTATCTGCTGTACTCAGTTTATATTGTACAATTTAAATAATTCATTTAACATGTACATCACTAAAGAATTTCCTGATAATGCAGTCAAAGTTTGTTATATTTGTTAGGCTACATATTTGTTATACATGTTACTCTTTTAGTCCAGTCTGTATTTTAAGATTAACCCTCAACTTTGTTTTAGCATCTCGTGCCCCTCCTGCTCAAAACGGAGGTGCCTCCTTTGGCTATCCCTCTCCTGGAGTGATGAATGGCTACGGCCCACCACCTGTTCCTCAGAACTACCCGTATGAATCCCCACCCCAGCAGAATGGTTTCTACCAGCCTCCCCCAGGCAACATGGGCTATCCCTACCCTATGGCAGCCGCAGGTTTAAAGAACTTTATCATCGCTATAAAACTGTTTGTATGTTATGCAGGTTTGGGTCATAATAATTGAGAATCAAATGCTGTGATGCTAGCAGATTGAAGTTTACATTAGAGATTGCCTAGCACTTAAATACGGAAATATTTTGGATAATGCCTCCATTGTTATGAGTGTATGAATTTTATTGATTGGTATCAATATTTATAACTACTTCAAGTAAAGATGTGTCCCAGAGGCTGTTATGAGTATTTTGGGTATTCTCTCTTGTGTTGCAGGAATGTACCCATCTGCCCCTGCCTACATGGCCCCACCTCCCCCCTATCCTGGGCCCCCTCAAAACTGGGCTGCTCCCCCTGCAGGTTTGTCTCCCTGTCTCTCTCTGTATGTCTGCATCGCTGCATCTGTCTGATGCCATCAGTCTGCCTCAATATGAAGCACATGACGCATGGCACTAAGAAAGGAGTGCTGATGTCGTAACCGGTACACATCATATTAAAAGGGAGAAACAAACAAAATACCTCTCACCCCTAGTCTCCCTTACCCCATGAAACAACCCAGTTGGCCTGAACTCAGACCGCCTCATTTACATATCAGTTGTGTGTTTATTTGTGGGTTTTGGAGAATTGAAATAGAGTTGGAAGTGTGCATCATTCAGTCCGGAAGATGTCTTGTCACGAGTATCCTGCTGCAATAGACTGTGCTAAGTGTGCTCCATTGTCTCTCCTACTCTACAGTTGTAGTAGCATGTGCCTCTGTATCAGTTACTATACATGTGCATTATTCTCCCCTCATTTTTCTCTCTCCCTGATCCTCAGGTAATGCCAAGGCAGCAGAGGCAGCAAGCAGCGCCTATTTCAACCCCAACAACCCCCACAATGTCTACATGCCCATGGTAAGGGACCTGTTATTCTCTCCATGTCCAGTCAGTGCATGCACTTTATGCTGTGTTTTATATTTTTTGTTCAGCGTTTTGAAGATATTCTATCACTGTTTATTCCCACATAGGAACAGCCTCCTCCCTATGCACCTTCTGCCCCTCCTGCTCCTTACCCAGGCTATCCAGAGAAGAAGAACAACTAAAGCTCAATAACCATCATCCCCTAATAAATGCAACAGCAAATTATTAATCGGATCATAATTATTAGACTGGAAAGGCAAGTATAAAGTACAACATTGACAAAAAGGCAATATTATTTTCTGGCAATTCACACAAGTAATTTTGAGGCACAACAATGTTGGGACATTTTCAAATGATGAATGTTTCCTTTTAATCATGAGTAAAGCTTTATTTCACCCCCTCCCACTCAGTTTATTTTGTCAATTGCCAAGTAAATGGTTATTCACGTAACGGATAAGTATTCAATCTTTTCAGTTATCATGGTCGGCTCTCTCTCCCTCAGTCTGTTAGAATGTGGAACTGTCCTGTACTTGGGAAAGGGTTTCTAACTGCCCTGTTGAGGTACATGTGAGGGGCAGTATGGGGAATGTATAGGCATTAAATATTTACAGCATTTTTTAAATCCAGAGGTTTATTACCAAAATACATTTTATAACAATTTTCGATTAAAATGATGATGCATATTAACAAAACGACAATTTCTATTCCTACTAGTATTGTAAAGTATTTTTACATTCACGTTCACAGTAAGTGTTTCCATTGTGTTGGTGCGTGGTTTAAGTTTGTTCCAGAGAGCCTTGAATGAAAGCTGAAGTTCCCAGTGCTCTCAATTTACACCATACCTTTCTGGATTATTTCTGGCTTTTTATTGAAGGAAGTGCATGTTGTTTGAATATGGCAATTGGATGGAGTACTGACATGTACCGCTATGTATGTGAGATTATTGGTAATGTGCAATGTTCCTAGATCTCACAAATAACTTGTTGAGCCTAGAGATGATAACTGGTCACATGAATAACCCATGCCCTAGTCGAACCCTGTATATTGTATCGATGAATGCAAAGCCCGGCTGAAACCAAAACCCTACTCTGTGCAATTACACAAGTGTGGGGTTACTAGGCCATGTATTTATTTAGCCGCTAGCCCGCTACACAGTGCTTTCTTGCAGTTGTGATGAATTAACCTGTGAAAACCACTAATTTATTCCTGTTTAAACTGGGTTATAGTGACTAACAGACCATAATAATTGCTATTTTAGTGCATAGTGAGGACATGTTGTACTAGTTTTAGGTTATAGGTTTGGTTGGTTTTAAGTATCTGCTTAAATTAATCAAATGTCTGAAATATCTTGTTTGTAAACCATACTCCTTATTTTGAGTTCTTCATATTGATTCAAAATCTAATAATAAATAAATGTTTATGTAAAACCTATCCAAAACAGTGGTGTGCCAGTACTTTAAGCATTCTTTTGTATTGAACTAAAAAAAAGAAAACGTCAGTTTTGCACAAAAAAATCGTATTAGTAATATCTTGAATAAATATGATATGAAACGCTATCAAATCCTGATGATATCGTCACTCCATATTTTCACAGAAAATCACACACCATACAGAGGTATTTCAAAATACAGTTTCAAGAATCATAATAACATTACAATTCAAAGACTCCAAATACAAGCACACCAAAACATTCACTACACACAACTGCTGTGTTAAAGTTTTCATGTCATCACAGACGGATTAGACATCTCAAATGATAACACTTAAGGAATGACTAACACATTTCCCCTTCATACCCTCCCCACCAACTAATTCATACTCAGGAAAACATTTGACTATCACTACTCTATGGCTCAATTCCTAGTTTATTTCCAATCCCCTGGGTGTACAAAATAAGAACTTAATGATGTACCACCTATAACACAGCGGTACATTGTGGTTAGTGGCTCCTACCCCAGGCCACTTAATATCCAGTTACTGATAATGGTACCATACTATTGCACTACTTTGGACCAGTAACTATGTAGCCCGCTGCCCATCCCTCCCCTTTATGACCTTTCAATAGTCTAATACACTTCTTTGCATCACCTCTCCTTCATTTGCACTGATCTGAAAACAAATCCCCTGTTGTTTGTTGTCATATTATTTTCACATATCCAATTTTTTGGGGATGAAGATCAAGATGTGGAGTGATCAGTGAAGATGAAGGAGAGGAAGTGACTATAGTTTATTATTAAGAGTCGGTCTTAATGCTTCCCTTATGGCTCCTCCTGTAGGAACCACACCTCGTTGCGTCGGCCGTAGGGTTTCATTGGCGGGTCGTAGGTGCAGCAGAAGTACTGTTTCCGCTGAAATGGGGCAGTCTCACCAAGAGTTTTGGTTAGGCGAGAGGCCTCTGCACGGTACTCAGTCTCCCCTGCGAAGCCTCCAAACTGCCTGTGAAAAGAAAGGGTAGGTGGATAGGAAAGGAGAGAGAAAGAGGATATGTGATCAAATAATTTATGATTATTAAATACATTTTGTGTCGTAAAGAATTAAAGAACAAAGTGAGGTGAAGACTGCATGGAGACCCCACAGTGAGTAGACAGTCATGCCGGGTCGATCCTCGATTCTGATGGCACTGTCGATGGGTACAGGGGGACTGACTTGGTAGTTGGTGGGAATCCTGAGGCTAACCACCAGACGGCGTGACATCACACCGTCGTCCCTGGGATATACTGTGATGATAACCGGTGCTGTCATCCCCATTGCCTCCCCTTGGAAAACAAAGATACAGAGGACAGATAGAGGGGATAGCAGACAACTTATTGCAACAGTCTGTGCATCGAGTTCATTGCATCCTCTTAGGCCCAGTTTCAAACTGACCTCTAGCATCAAACAGAGTAGACACTTCTTCAGTCACCCTTGAAGATCTGAAAGTACTGAATAGGTGCCAGTAACATGGTAATAACACTATCGAACCCTCTGGTAGACTAGAAAAAGTTTTCACCATATTCCTTGCTTACATCAATTGCAATACTTTCAGATATGCACATTACATCGGTGGCTCAATTCAATCCGTAGTGCTTAAGACCTGCGCTACAGAGGTTAGTTCTAAATTTAAAGGCAATGTTTCCGCATTCATGGTAAACGCTGCATATGTCGGCTCAATCGGAAATTCCCTTCAAATTTCAATCATGCTATAGGGCTGAACATCAGCAATATGGATTGAGTTGAGCCCCTAGATCTTTCTGAGCTTAGGGCTCATTAAAGATGTGTCCACATATGAAGTCCACTGACTGACAGGACAGGCCCTGCTCTCTGATTGTCTCACCTTGGTCGTTGCTTCCCCCAATGTACATGAGCAGCTTCCTCACTAGCTCCCCAGTCACCTGGTCAAAGGTCCGCCCCTCTGAGCTCACTGAGGCATACTTTGCACCATCGTACCGCCGCACCTCATAGCTGACCCCCTCCTGGGAAAGAGAGCGGGAGGCCAAATGTGATTCACCAATGACACACATGTTGACAAACTGTTCAGAGGGAAGGAAGCCACACACTACTTGGGGGTTAGAGGGGGGTGGGGCTGGGGGTGCTGTGATTGGCGATATGCAATGGGCAGAATCTGTGTTCACTGATGCCGGTGAAACACTTGGAGTGGAAACGAACAGAGGACAGCCAAATGCCCCCAGAAAAGGATCTAAATAAAAAATATTACGTTGATTTGATTCCAGTTCTTTCCTGCTCTGCTCTCAGGGTCCCGCAGTGTTTAATGAAGCCTAAAGAGAATAATGGGACAGAGATGCCTGTTCTTACATAAGACCAAACCATATAGGCGCCAGACACACACACACACACACACACACACACACACACACACACACACACACACACACACACACACACACACACACACACACACGGCAGAGTGGGGTTAATGCGGTGTGTACACACACTCACTGACTTGCTGCCTGTTCTTATACATGTTATGATGTACTTGTCCTAAGAGGAAGGCTTATGCTGAGAAATATCAACCATTAAATAACAGAGGAACATTACGTTTCACAATAATCACTCATTCCATAACCAGCCTTGAGTAAATCTGTTCCACTGAAAGGGACCTCAATGAAGGCCACATTTTTTAAACGCCAAATGTTTTATTCAGATCCATTCCACTAAGTTATCCCTTGTTTTAAATCACTCACTCATCTGCTTTGTGTTTTGTTTCCTTGTCACGACACTAACGAGTATCGCGATACTGATATCGTCTTGGCCCTAGCAACCATATTGATATGGGATTCATTGTATTGATTGATACAGGGATTGAACTGTGTTGCTGAATAGCTAAAAGGTTTATTTTAGCAGAATTGTCTAGACACTAATAATTGACTCCAGCTGGTCTAATTGGGATGTCAAGAACTCGTTCATAGTGCTTCTGACTGGTGTTTGGTGTTGATATTGATGAAGGCGTTGTGGCTGCAACCCATCCTTGAGACTGTGGAATAAATGTAAATGTAAGCTCATAGGAAATAACTACAGTAGATGGATGGGGTGACAGTAATGCCATATCTTTAACACGTTTTCTCACTTTACTGCAATTATGCTATGATGTGTCACTGGTGTCAACTGACCCATTCCCATTGTGTTGTTCCACAATTTTTGTTATTTTGGCTCTGTACTCCAGAACTTTGGATTTGAAATGATACACTGACTCTGAGGTTAAAGTGCAGATTGTCCGTTTGAGGGTATTTTCATCCATGTTGGGTGAACCATTTAGATACAGCCCTTTTTGTACATAGTCCCCCTATATTAGGGGACCAAAATAATTGGGACAAATTCACTTATATGTGTATTAAAGCATTCAAAAGTTAAGTACTTGCAATGACTACAAAAATTTGTTGGATGCATTTGCTGTTTGTTTTGGTTGTGTTTTAGATTATTTTGTGCCCAATAGAAATTAATGGTAAATAATGTACAGTATTGTGTCATTTTGGAGGCACTTTTATTGTAAACAAGGATAGAATATGTTTCTACATTAATTAATTTGGGCTCCCGAGTGGCGCAGCTGTCTAAGGCACTGCATCTCAGTGCTAGAGGCGTCACTATAGACCCTGGTTTGATTCCAGGCTGTATCACAACCGGCCGTGATTGGGAGTCCTATATGGCGGTGCACAATTGGCCCAGTGTTGTCCTGGTTAGGGTTTGGCCGATGTAGGCCATCATTGTAAATAAGAATTTGTTCTTAACTGACTATCCTAGGTTAAATACAGGTTACATTTTGTTTTTATTATGTGGATGCTACCACGATTACAGATAATCCTGAATGAAATGTGAATAATGATGAGCGAGAAAATGTAGAAGTGTTTAGAAACATTCTATTCTTATTTACAATAAAAGTATCCAAAAGTGCTGGAGTACAGAGCCAAAATAACAACAAAATTCACTGTCCCAATACTTTGAAGCCCATGGTACATGTCACTGTGACCAACATTAACAATACATGTAGGTGACATGTTCCAACAGCAATAATTGAACACTTTGTTCCTGAGTTCAGTCTAAAGGTGCAATTAGCATGTGTGCTTAGCTGGAATCCTGCAACATTCGTATATAATTACTCTGTGTCTCAGCTGGGTAGACGTGGGCCATAATTATTGTGGATGTGCTAATATTAGCAATTCATTTCATATTCAACCCGCTCTCTTTCTTTTTCTAACTTTTAAACAAATGGTTTTAATTGGTTTGAATGTCACCACACAATGTCATGGGAAGTTTGTAAACCTCTCACACAGAGAAGTTTACATTTCAGCCTTACATGACAACTATGGCCTCTATAACCATTCAGTTGGCTTGGAGTATGAGCCTGTCTTGTGTATCAAGAAATAGACAATGTGCTGTCATTATATAATAAGCATATTGTGCTGTCAACTCTTCCATCTAATCAAATGTCTTGTCATTACTAAACAATGCATGGTGCCAAGTAAGATCATTTCAGAGAAATTAAAACATTGCATAATATCAATACAGTGAAGAAAAAAACATGAAAATAAAATGAATAGTACCTTTTTAGTAAAAAGCTAAGGGAGAAATGTAACCACTCTCAAATTCATTGACAGAGAAAGGACACAAGGACTGACCATCCATGATGACACAATTATAGTTTTACCATGTTTTGAGGCTATACAGTGTTTGTTTACATTTATGTTGTTTACAAACATTGGGGTGATGGGGTACGACAGTTGAACTAAGCTCATGAGGCATTTATGTTACATTCTTCAAGAATCAATGGGTACATTACATGAATTGATAAGTCCAAAAATGTATGTAACTACTAAGGATTCTAACGTTAAAGCCATCTCCATCCATTTGTAAGCCCTGAAATATGACAGGACCCACCAAGATGTGTGTGTGTCTGAGCATGTGCAGACAGTTCATCTGCATTCAATGTCAGTTTTAATTAAGAGTGTATGATGTCAGACTCAAATTCCTCTGATCGTGTGTTCGTGTGAGATTTCAGTGTGATCATTTAGGCTCTAGTGAAGTTCACAGATTTAGCACTGACTGATTTCAAAACTGCCAACAGCTTGTCTATTGCCTATTTAATGGCCACTCGTGCCTATTGATACAAAGACTCTCTTTTTCCTATTCCTCTTACAGCCTTTTTGGTCGTCTGGTTGCATGTTATAGATTGAAGTAGTTCCAGATTCATGGTCAGTCTCTTTGTCAGGCCAATGTCTGTAGATGTGTTTGTCAGTGTCACTTGATTCCACGCTCTCTGTCAATTGATCTAGCAGTCGTCTTTGCCTCCATCTGTCTGGCTTTGTCTCGTCTCAAATGTAGTATTTAATGAAGAACTCTGGCAGGGTGCACAAGTAAATCATATGGAAGCTCACACATTACTAGTTTCACCAAACCCTTTCCCAACCAACCTCAAATTATCTGTCAGTCCCTCTCAGAGAACACAACCTTGCTTTTAATGACCTCAGTATTATTTATTTTTATTTAACCTTTATTTAACTAGGCAAGTCAGTTAAGAACAGATTCTTATATTATGTCAAACTCTTAAGGAGGTATGGTCAGTGTAGCAGTGCACACAGTGGTGCCACTACTGAGGTCATAGGGAACACACACACACACAGATCTGCCCCCACCTTCTACTGCGAGCTCACAGGTGCCAGGAGGTAAGGTGTAATTAACAATGGTTGGTTTCAAAAGGTCAAACACTTTAAAGGGATTGGCATTACAGAATCCTTAAAATGCATAACACATAAGCCTACTGATAATCAAAATATACTTTTCTTGACATCATGGTAGACTGGGGCCAATAGGCTAGTTTCACTACAACCAAAGTGAGTAACAAATTAAAAATGTCTTATAATAAAACAATATTTGCGAGATACTGAAGAGATCCGTCTGAAGAGATCTGAAGAGATCCGTCTGTCCATCCACCAGTTGTTTTATGCACCAAACAAGACGGAGGTGTACAGTGGCGCGCGCGATCAAGTGATGCAATACAATGCTTGACTGACAGACACACACACTAAAGTTCAAACTGACAGGTCAAGGTGTATCCTACCTTGATCTCGCTGCTGAGCAATTTGTAGTCCGTTTCTTCGGTGTTCCCGAAAATTGTATTCTTTATCATTCCAAACATCGCGCTCTGGCCAGGTCACCACTCTGCTGCGCGCGTTGTCCCTTTATGCTATGTTATCGCCTGTGTTATTGTAGCTTTTGCTTCCTTTGAAATAACTTGTTCTTATTTCATAATCTAGCCTGCCTTCTTATTTTTGTCCTCCTTTTAAAATCACATAAGGAGATTCACTTAAAATATGCTGTACACTCCTTTCCTTGATCCTCGGACCTTATTGGACAAATCAAATCAGAACATATCTATTCACGTGTTTATCTGATGTTGTTACCTAGTAGTACAACTAGGTTGAAATAGTGAATCTTGCTCCTAGCTCACTAGACGAGTTGACGATTTACAGCCACTGAGCCACACGAATATAAACAACTGTCTCCGCCCTCCCTTCCCCGCCTCCACGCTTGGTTTTTCACAATTTCCACTTAATAGCTAGCCTACTTTTAATTGACATAATAAATATTCCCATCGATTATCATGCACATTATTGCAGGCAGTAACATGATCTAGTTTATTTAATTTGTATTTAGATCTCCACTGCGTAAGGTTATACTGGCATTAAACATACACTGAATACTTAATACCGCGGTGTAGCAGCGGTGCAGCCTACTGTATGCAGTAATACAGAATCCTGATTGAAATGATAACATTTCATTCGCTTTCACATACCACTTCAAAACATACACATAACACAATGTTGCACAAGCGTGTCACTGCTCTCTCTCCAGCTGTGTGTCAAAGTAATTCAATGTCTTGGGATGCATGGAGGAGTGGGTTGTAGAGACACGTGTTATTTGGAGACTTTATAACACTATAATTTGACGCTGTTGGTGTGCCACTATGCATTACATTTCCACTGCATGCGTGTGGACGGTGGGTGCTGCCGCGCATGTGCAAGCATATTTCATGTCCCTATGTGTCACAGCGTTCTGCGTAGCTCTAGGGTCAATCTATTTAAACCCACACAGAAGACAATGGTAGTCACCGTATAACAAATGGAATGGGGAGTGTTACACATCTTCACAGATTTAACTAAGAAAGGGGGATGAATAGAAGAGAATGAATGAATAGTCCAATAGGGGCACAGTTAATGACGAGGATTTCTTTTTGAACGAGAATCCAGGATGAAAATAAGGACAAAGAACGAAAAAAATATATAATAATTCCCAGAAGGTAATACATGTTACTCGTATAAAAAAATAAAACAAATCTGGCAAAAGACTGCAGAGAAACATGTAGTGGAGGAGTTGGTAGAAATGCCAGTTGCCATAGACACAATAATGAAGCACATTAATATGCAAGTACAAAGCAATACAACTCCTGCTGTTTTCCATTATGCTGGTAATAATCTTCTTATAAACGCCTACATAAGAGACAAAATCAACCATATTGTTATACTTCTCTTATGTTGCATGCCCTAGCATTATCTAAGACCTTTCCTTCATTTCACTGTTGGCTGGTCTTCACCAGTTTAAACCACTGGCCAAAGGGTAGTGAAGAACAAAACATTTAAAAGATCAAAGGTCACCCAATGAGTTCACATCCATCTGACATAACATACCCTCTTTGTAATGCTTCATCTTTTAATTAACCAGGAATTTTAATTGCCTGATATCTTTTCAAATATAAATATGACTGAATTACTTCACATCAGTTTTATCTGCCGAGTATGAATGCTTTACCTGAACATCATACATTGTTCCAAGTAAAACCTTACTGAATTGAGATCAAAAGGGATATTACTTAATTTTATATGTTAGATTGAATTGGTTGTTTTATTAGTAGATTATTAGCAGCCACTAGCAGCATATGGATTGCAAGAAAAGTGAGATGTCATGGTGACCTGATAAAAGTGATTCATACTTTAATTGGCAAAAGTTGTCCCATTATTTACAAATATTTTAATTACAGCCATTGTCTCAAGACAGACACAAAGTGAGGAGTGGTAGGGAGAGCTGGGAATCTCATATTTCTAATAGCTTTGATCCTCCCTTGTATAATAACAAATCACAGTCCTTGTTCATAGCAGCCTTCATCTCTTCCTCTGTTTTATAAAAGAGCAAAATAGCATTAGGTCCAGCGTGATGATTCCTTCACTTCTCCCAGCCCTTCCCCCCAGGCTGGGTGGGCAGCCTGAGTCCCACAATTCCTGACATCTCCTCTGTGTCATGCTGCCCTTTCCCATGGTAGATGTCATAGAGAGCCATGTGTTGCCGTGTGGAGATAAGCAGACAGAGGTAGCTGTGCGAAGCATAGAGAGCCTCCTCCTGAGCAAGACAACATCTCTCCCCAGTGATCTAAAAAAAAAAAGTGGGCAGAATTAAGATAAAAAGCCTGTATAAACCATGCATAACAATGACACTAACATAGAGGACTAACATTGCCATCTTGAAGGTGAATTTGCGCCGCAATTAAACTTGCAAATAGATATGATACATTTACTAAAGAAATATAAAGCGCCTAGTGAAAGTAAACACCCACTTGTCTTCACATTTTGCTGCCTTCAAATAAAAAATAAAAAAAGGGATTGCAGAGCTACATAACCTACAGTACTGCACAATTTCAAAGTGAAAGAAAGCTGTAGAACATTTTCCAAATTAATAAACAAATACAAGATGTCTTGATTATGTGTCTTCACACCCCAGTTAATACTTGGTGGAAGCATCGTTGGCAACCATTACAGCTGTGAATAACTTTATTATGATTCTACCAACTTTGCACAGCTCTTAAAACTTCTTTGTGATAGGTGTCCCTTCCATGGGACAGTTGAGCTAACGTAGGCTAATGTGATTAGCATGAGGTTGTAAGTAACAAGAACATTTCCCAGGACATAGACATATCTGATATTGGCAGAGAGCTTAAATTATTGTTAATCTAACTGCACTGTCCAATTTACAGTAGCTATTACAGTGAAATAATACCATGCTATTGTTTGAGGATAGAGCACAATTTTGAACATCAAAAAGTTAAACAAACTAGGCACATTTGGGCAGTCTTGATACAAAATTTTGAACAGAAATGCAATGGTTAATTGGCTCAGTCTAAACTTTGCACATACTCTGCCATCTAGTGGCAACAATCGAAATTGCCCCTGGGCTGGAATAGTACATTATGTCCTTTCTCTTGCATTTCAAAGATGGTACAAAAAAAATACAAAAGAACAGTTGTTTTTTTCTTTGTATTATCTTCTACCAGATCTATTGGTGTTATATTCCCCCGAAATTTCCACAAACATCAAAGTGTTTCCTTTAAAAATGGTACTAAGAATATGCATATCCTTGCTTCAGGGGCTGAGATACAGGCAGTTAGATTTGGGTATGTAATTTTAGGCGAAATTTGGAGAGAAAAAAAAGGGGCGGATCCTTGAGGTTAAGGCAAAATACTGTATATCCATTGTTTTTAAAAATCAACATTTCTCAAGCTCAGTACATTTGGTTGTGAATCATTGGACAGCAATATTTAATATCGGCTTTAAAAAAATATTTAAAAAAAAGAAACTGACTGGACCATTCAGGAACAATCAACAACTTTTGAAAGCCATTCTGGTGTGTCTTCCGCATTAAAATATTTGTCCCACTGAAAAATAAAACCCTATCCCAGGGTTAGGTTTTCAGAAGACAGAGGTGGGTTTTTCTGTAGCTTTACCTGGGCTGTGCTCCTTTCATATTTATTTTGATCCTAACAAACTTCCCAGTCCCTTCACTTCATATTGCTGCCCTGTATGACAAAGTGAAAATAAGTGGGGGGGGAGTCCTAATCACCCATTCTGTTTGCAACAAGGCTGTTAAGTAATACTGCAAGACAACATGGCAAATTATTTTTGGGGGTCTAAATTAAAAACGAGTGAAACTCTCTCTATTTTCAAGTATTGGTGGTGACAGCATCATGTATGGGTATGCTTGTCATCGGCAGGGACTAGGGAGTTTGTTAGGATCAAAATAAATATTTTTAAAGAAGGAGCACAGCCCAGGTAAAAAATTAGAGGAAAAGTTTGTCTTCTCAAAACCTAACCTTGGGATAGGAGTTTTAAACAAATTCTAATGTGGAAGACACACCAGAATGTCTTTCTAAGACTTGGAGTGTTCCTGAGTGGTCTTAAAACTGCTTGAAAAACAGAGACAAGGTTTGAATATTGCAGTCCATCAATGATTCCCAAACAAATTTAATGAGCTTGAGCCATTTTGACCAAAACAAATGAATATACACTCAGTGGTCAGTTTATTAGGTACATCTAGTACTGGGTCAGATCCCCCTGTAGCCATGAAGGGATGCACCTGGTCAGCAACAATGTTCAGATATGCTATGGCATTCAAACGTTGCTCAATTGGTATCAAGGGACCTAATGTGTGCCAGGAAAACATTCCCCACACCATTACACCACCGACACCAGACTGTACCATTGACACCAGGCAGGATGGGGCCCATGGCCTCATGATGCTTTTGCCAAATCCTGACTGCCATCAGCATGATGCAAAAGCGCCGGGATTAGTCGGACCAGACAATTTTTAAACCACTCCTCAAATTGTCCAGTGTTGGTGATTGCGTGCCCACTAGAGCCGCTTCTTCTTGTTTTAAGCCGATAGAGTGGAACCCAGTGTGCTCGTCTGCTGCAATAGCCCATCCGTGAAAATGAAGAGTAGGTTGTGTAGATCTGTTGTGCGTTCCTAAATGCTGTTCTGCACACCACTGTTGTACTGCGCCGTTATTTCCCTGTTTGTGGCCCGCATGTTAGCTTGCACAATTCTTACCATTCTCCTTCAACACGCTCTTTTTCGCCCACAGGACTGCCGCTGACTGGATGTTTTTTGTTTGTTACTCCATTCTCTGTAAACCCTAGACACCGTTAATTTATTTATTTTATTTAGCTAGACAAGTCAGTTAAGAACACATTTTTATTTACAACGACAGCTTACCAAAAGGCAAAAAGCCTCCTGCGGGGACGGGGGCCTGGGATTTAAAAAATAAATACACTATAAATATAGGACAAAACACACATCACAACAAGAGAGACAACACTACATAGAGACCTAAGACAACAACATAACAGCAAAACATGACAACACAGCATGGTAGCAACACAAAAACAACATGGTAACAACACATGGTAGCAGCACAAAAACATGGTACAAACATTATTGGGCAACAGCACAAAGGTCAAGATGGTAGAGACAACAATATATCATAAACAGCAGCCACAACTGTCAGTAAGAGTGTCCATGATTGGGTCTTTGAATGAAGAGATTGAGATAAAACTGTCCAGTTTGAGTGTTTGTTGCAGCTCGTTCCAGTTGCTAGCTGCAGCGAACTGAAAAGAGGAGCGACCCAGGGATGTATATGCTTTGGGAACCTTTAACAGAATGTGACTGGCAGAATGGGTGTTGTATGTGGAGAATGAGGGCTGCAGTAGATATCTCAGATAGGGGGAGTGTGGCCTAAGAGGGTTTTATAAATAAGCATCAACTAGTGGGTCTTGCGACGGGTATACAGATATGACCAGTTTACAGAGGAGTATAAAGTGCAGTGATGTGTCATATAAAAGGAGCATTGGTGGCAAATCTGATGTTCCTTACCATTCGGCCATCTAGCAGGTCATGTGTGAAAAGCCCAGGAGGCCGGTCGTTTCTAAGATACTGGAACCGGTGCGCCTGGCACCGACGATTATACCATGCTCAAAGTCGCTTAAGTCACTCGTTTTGCCCATTCTAACGTTCAAGCAAACATTAAACTGAATGCCTCGATGCCCGTCTGCCTGCTTTATATAGCAACCCATGGCCACGTGACTCACCGTCTCTAGGAGCTAACCATTTTTGTGAACGGGGTGGTGTACCTAATAAAACTAGCAACTGAGTATATAACCCGAAGAGTTGGGAAAAGTTGGTAGAATCTTATTCCAAATGATTCACTGCTGCCCAAGGTGATTCCACCAATTATTAACTCAGGGAGTTAGTGTTACTGTATTTTAATTATACCAATATGTATTCATTAATTGAATTCCCTTAATCTATTTTTTGAGAATTTGTAAGATTCTTGTTTGAATAAAATAGACGGAGACCAGTCTTTTCAATAATAGGTAACATAATTTATTCTCGGAGTGCGCTGCCACGTTACCACGAGCGACAGTTTATATACAATAACATGACGTAATTTCATTGCTTCTAGAATGAATCCCCTCCTCCCGACCTAGAATCAAGTGAGGTTAAAAGTTCATTCTAACTCACTAACACACTGACAGGTCACACAACATAACTGAATTAACTTTTGACCCCTCAACATTATCGATCACCACTTAGCTGACAGTTCTAATTAACAGAAAACGTAGGAATGCACTCACTGTCTTATCTAAAACACCCCAGAGCTAAGTTTCGTCGGTTCAACCATAGGTTAACTACCTTATCTGTTTACTTAATCCACAACCCATTTCTTTCTTCCTAGTTGGAATGGTGTTCATTAACTTTAATTACTCCTTGTCTGTGTCACACAATCCCTTCTTATGAACTCATATTGTTAATCAGATATAATAAAACAGAGTATAAGTTTACTTAGTTACAGTTCTATTTAAAATTAGGATATTGTTTATTCATAATATTTCTAACAGTTAGAGACTTGTCCAACTTATTTATTTTTTCTTGATTAGAAAAATGTACTAACATTCTTTCACTTTGAAAATGAGGAGTAGGTTATTAGATCAGTAGAAAAAAATAATTTAATCTCTTTTAGGATTGAATTTTAAGGTAGTAAAATGTGAAAAAAGTTAAAGGTGTAGACTTTCTAAAGGAAAGGGGATACCTAGTCAGTTGCACAACTGAACCCATTCAACTGAAATGTGTCTCCCGCATTTAACCCAACCCCTGAATCAGAGGGGTGCGGGAGGCTGCCTTAATCGATGTCATTGGCGCCCGGGGAGCAAATGTTGTTGGACACTGTATATTTTTGAAGTATTCAAAACATACAACTATATGATAACAGAGTCTAGAATCAACAGGATCCTGAACAGCTTCTACCGCCAAGCCATAAGACTGCTAAACGAGACTGCTAAATAACTAATCAAATGGCTACCTGCATTGACCCTTTTTTGCACCAACCCACTTGCACTGACTATGCACACACGGGACTCTACCAACACAGTAACACTGACATCCCAACACACACACTGACTTTCATACTCACCACATTGCTGATGCTACTGTCTATTACCCACCCCTTTGCTTAGTCACTTTACCCCTACCTATATGTACAGCTACCTCAATTACCTCTTACTCCTGCACATCGACACACTCCCTGTATATAGCCATGTTATTTTTTATTTGTTATTCACTGTGTATCTATTCCCCCTGTCACTATTTCACTTTCTCTCTGGATTGTTGGAAAGGGACCCGTTCACAAAGCATGAGACAAATACAATTGGAGGGGGGGGGAATGGCTGACTTTATTACGTTGCATACTACATCACATCTATTAACTAAAGAGGATGTAGTCGGTGGGGACTGGGTGAATATATACAGTGCCTTGCGAAAGTATTCGGCCCCCTTGAACTTTGCGACCTTTTGCCACATTTCAGGCTTCAAACATAAAGATATAAAACTGTATTTTTTTGTGAAGAATCAACAACAAGTGGGACACAATCATGAAGTGGAACGACATTTATTGGATATTTCAAACTTTTTTTACAAATCAAAAACTGAAAAATTGGGCGTGCAAAATTATTCAGCCCCTTTACTTTCAGTGCAGCAAACTCTCTCCAGAAGTTCAGTGAGGATCTCTGAATGATCCAATGTTGACCTAAATGACTAATGATGATAAATACAATCCACCTGTGTGTAATCAAGTCTCCGTATAAATGCACCTGCACTGTGATAGTCTCAGAGGTCCGTTAAAAGCGCAGAGCGCATCATGAAGAACAAGGAACACACCAGGCAGGTCCGAGATACTGTTGTGAAGAAGTTTAAAGCCGGATTTGGATACAAAAAGATTTCCCAAGCTTTAAACATCCCAAGGAGCACTGTGCAAGCGATAATATTGAAATGGAAGGAGTATCAGACCACTGCAAATCTACCAAGACCTGGCCGTCCCTCTAAACTTTCAGCTCATACAAGGAGAAGACTGATCAGAGATGCAGCCAAGAGGCCCATGATCACTCTGGATGAACTGCAGAGATCTACAGCTGAGGTGGGAGACTCTGTCCATAGGACAACAATCAGTCATATATTGCACAAATCTGGCCTTTATGGAAGAGTGGCAAGAAGAAAGCCATTTCTTAAAGATATCCATAAAAAGTGTCGTTTAAAGTTTGCCACAAGCCACCTGGGAGACACACCAAACATGTGGAAGAAGGTGCTCTGGTCAGATGAAACCAAAATTGAACTTTTTGGCAACAATGCAAAACGTTATGCTTGGCGTAAAAGCAACACAGCTGAACACACCATCCCCACTGTCAAACATGGTGGTGGCAGCATCATGGTTTGGGCCTGCTTTTCTTCAGCAGGGACAGGGAAGATGGTTAAAATTGATGGGAAGATGGATGGAGCCAAATACAGGACCATTCTGGAAGAAAACCTGATGGAGTCTGCAAAAGACCTGAGACTGGGACGGAGATTTGTCTTCCAACAAGACAATGATCCAAAACATAAAGCAAAATCTACAATGGAATGGTTCAAAAATAAACATATCCAGGTGTTAGAATGGCCAAGTCAAAGTCCAGACCTGAATCCAATCGAGAATCTGTGGAAAGAACTGAAAACTGCTGTTCACAAATGCTCTCCATCCAACCTCACTGAGCTCGAGCTGTTTTGCAAGGAGGAATGGGAAAAAATGTCAGTCTCTCGATGTGCAAAACTGATAGAGACATACCCCAAGCGACTTACAGCTGTAATCGCAGCAAAAGGTGGCGCTACAAAGTATTAACTTAAGGGGGGTGAATAATTTTGCACGCCCAATTTTTCAGTTTTTGATTTGTTAAAAAAGTTTGAAATATCCAATAAATGTCGTTCCACTTCATGATTGTGTCCCACTTGTTGTTGATTCTTCACAAAAAAATACAGTTTTATATATTTATGTTTGAAGCCTGAAATGTGGCAAAAGGTCGCAAAGTTCAAGGGGGCCGAATACTTTCGCAAGGCACTGTAGCCGTGTCCCCATCTCATTGTTGGGCTATGGCCTACAATTTAGTCAAGTATTCTTGGCCAATGTTTGAATGTAGCCTACATTTGTTAAGTTTATGAGTTTGAATGATTACTAACACATTTTCAAGAAGAAAGGAATGCTATGATTAGATTGATATAGCTATTTCAATCTTTTTTTTACCAGGCCCACATTCGCAAAAAAAAATCCAGCAACATCAGACCATATTCATTGACACTCACAATATGTCAATGCCTGTCAAACAGATATTCAATTAGGGATGCATATATCAGTGAACAGTGATCAGTGATATGTTGGACAGATCGAGTGAAAAAAAGAAGTAATTTTCCCACACAACATCTCTCCTTCTCACCATCACGCATTAGTTTCGCTTCCCCACCCGCCATTTTTAAAGACACCCCAAGAGGCTCATTGCCTGCTTGAATTATGCAGAAACAGGCAGCGTTTAGGTCATGTCATTTATTTTGTTGGAAGGGGGAGAAATTGTGCTTTACAATGGTATTGACATTACAGTTGATCTGGAAGTATTACGTTTTTGGGGCACTAAAATAAGGGCAATTGTACGGACCAAGGCGATGTACGAGTTTACGTGAGTTTACTATAATTAACCCTGTTGAGCAAAGATAACGTTATAAGCTGCCAGCTAGCTTCATCTAGCTAGTGAGGCTCGACCCGACCGGGATGTGTGTTGTGAAGCTAGCCACAATAAATCCCTATGGGACTCCCAATCACGGCCGGATGTGAAACAGCCTGGATTCAAACCAGGGACTGTAGTAACGCCTCTTGCACTGAGATGCAGTGCCTCTGACCGCTGAGTCCATGTGTTAACTATTTAACTGTACTGGAATGCTTAAAAGGCCGCAAAAATTGTAATTATCAGTCATCAGTATCATTTTCTTTTGGCAAGGAAAATATTGGATATCGGCCAAAAATGTCATTTCGGTGCATCACTAAATTAAATGTGAAATATTTTAGCCTGCTGTTATTTTACATTTTCAGGGACCCCCAAAGCTCTCTGAGGCATCTACTGTTGAGAATTACTGTACAATTCTGCACTGCTGCAGCAAATGAACATTGACAATGGTTATTTATTATTGTCATCATGCCGATAGTCCTGCAATATCTAGGCATAAAAATAGTGCATTGGACGAAAAGTAGCACTAATGTTAAAGTTAGACACACAGGCTCGTGACAGTCACCTTGGCTTGGTTAGCCAGCTACTAGTAACGTTAGGGTCAATGATACTAACCTGGTGCTGCCATTGGACAACGTTATCGTATCGCTGTAATTTAGCAAATTAGTCCCATAACAAAGCCACCAATGCGGCCTATTCTTGAGGATAACCCGTTGCATGATGGTTAAGTAGTGGCTGGAGTCGTTAACACATTTTTAACCACGCAATCTAGCTAAGTTAGCTACATTACGTTACCATGGTGGATAGATGTCATGGTTTCATTAAAGTTGTAGCTAGTTAATAACCTAATTTACTCATCAACATGACTTACCTGTTTTTTACGGAATTGATCTAAAACATAATTGTATGCCAAAGAATGTTTGTATTCCGGTCCTTTAATCGCTCGTATCCCTTCAGCATCCCCCGGCAAAGGCAGAGAGGTGAAGACAACGACGCCATGTTGGACTGGCTTGTTTGGGTGCACACCAATTATACATAAATCATTCGCGCTCACCTACTATTAGGAGCACAAATAATAACATCACTTTCATATAGTAATGATTCTAACCTTCAAAATAAAAGCCCACATTTCAAACCATTGCAATGTCGACATCTCATTCAAAAGATATTACACTCAGTGGATAGTTTATTAGGTACATCCATCTAGTACCGGTTCGGACCCCCCTTTGCCTTCAGAACATCCGGAATTCTTTGTGGGCATGGATTCAAGGTGTCAAATCAAATGTTTTTGTCAAATGCGCTGAATACAACAGATGTAGGTAGACCTTACAGTGTAATGCTTACTTACAAGCCCTTTACCAACAATGCAGTTTCAAAAAAGTAAATAGGAAAATGTGTTAAATAAACGAAAGGAAAAATAGTAACACGATAAAATTGAAATAATGAGGCTATAAACGAGGGTTACAATGTGCAGGGGTACGTACGGGTTAGTCGAGGTAATTTAGGTCATATGTACATGTAGGTAGGGTTAAAGTTACTATGCATAGATAATAAACAGAGAGTAGCAGCAGCATATGTGAAGGAATGTGAATGTGTGTGTGTGTGTGGCATCAATATACCTGAGTGTATGTGTTTTGTGTGTGTGTTTGAGTGTCAGTGTAGTATGTGTGAGTGAGTGATTAGAGTCCTGTGAGTGTACATTGAGCATGTGCTCAGTGCAGATGTTGACTGTAATCCATATCGATGCACTTATTAATGAAGCTGGTGACTAATGTGGTATACTTCTCAATGCCATCGGATGAATCCCGGAGCATATTCCAGTGCGCACCAATTATACATTTATTATTCGCGCTCACCTACTATCAGGAGCACAAATAATGACATCACTTTCGTATAGTAATAATTAAAACCTTCAAAATAAAAGCCCACATTTCAAACCATTGCAATGTCGATATCTCATTGAAAAGATATTACACTCAGTGGACAGTTTATTAGGTCTGTGCTAGTGAAACAGTCCTGTAGCTTAGCATCCGCTTCATCAGACCACTTCCGTTTTGAGCGCATTGCTTCCTTGAGTTTTTGCTTGTTAGCAAAGTTATGGTCAGATTTGCCAAATGGAGGGCGGGGGAGAGCTTTGTAGAGTAAAGGTGATTTAGAGTTTATTTTTTCCTCAAGTTGCACGTGACATGCTGGTAGAAATTTGTTCAAACGGATTCCAGTTTTCCTGCATTAAATCCCCGGCCCTCTGGATGAGCATTTTCTTGTTTGCTTATGGCCTCATACAGTTCGTTGAGTGCAGTCTTAGTGCCAGCGTCGGTTTGTGGTGGTAAATAGACAGTTACGAAGAATATAGATGAAAACTTTCTTGGTAAATTGTGTGGTCTACAGTTTATCATGAGATACTCTAACTCAGTCGAGCAGAATCTTGAGACTTTAATATTAGAGATTGTGCACCAGCTGTTGTTGACAGAGACACACACCACCACCACTGATCTTACCAGCGCAGTCTCGCCAGGCATCCGGTTCTACGACCTCTGTAACGAAGTCTCCTCTTCATACGAATGATAGGGATTTGGGCCTGGTCCGGGAGAAGCAGTATATCCTTCGCCTCCGACTCATTAAAGAAAAACTCCTCATCCAGTTCAATGTGAGTAATCGCTGTTTAGATGTCCAGAAGCTATTTTTGGTCATAAGAAACAATGGTGGAAACATTATGTAAAAAAAAAAGTTTAAAACCCCCACAAAACAGCACAATTGGTCAGGAGCCCTTAAAACTGCGGCCATCCCCTCCGGAGCCATTCTCTTTTCTCTGTGAAGGCACCCTGGAATGGGCTCAAACGTTGCTCAATTGGTATCAAGGTACCTAACGTGTGCCAGGAAAACATTCCCCATACCATTACACCGCCACTAGCATAGCAGAGGGAAGTAGTTTAGTGGTCTATATCGGTTCGCTAATTCAGAACTAGTAAAGGCCCAGTGCACTACTTTTGTGAAAACATATAAATAGCAGCACCCCTACTTCCCGCGGCTATGGCCTCTCACCCGACTTACTGTCCCTCCTCTCTACCTCCCTCCACTGACAATAATGTCCAGACAGTCTTCCAGCTGAAGGTGAAACTTAAGTCACACTGCATTATTTCTGCCTTATGCACCAATTCATGTTGTGGCTCTATGACCAGAAAAGGTTCAATATTCCTCGATATTATAAAGGACACAAGCCGCTAATAATAACGCAAGCTTATTAGGACACTTTGCTATACTCAGTTGTAGGCCTATAGGTGCACTTGATTTGCTCTCTGATCATGCCGGGTAAGCGGAGTTCTATCTTCAGACACATGAAATGGTTCAAAATGGGAACAATTTGCCTTTGGCGCTAGGGCTGCTGAATTGCACCTACTGCAAACAGCGCAAAATTAATAAAAAAAAATAGGAAAGCAAAGCTTTATCGTTGTTTTTTTTTACATAAATGTTTGGTGATCAACTAGGAATGCCTTGGAAATCGACCAGTTGATTGTGAGGTGGATGACCGCTGCCCTAGACACTGTTGTGCGTGAAAAGCTCAGGAGTATCTCAGTTTCTGAGATACTGGAACCAGTGCGCCTAATATCTACGATCATACCATACTCAAAGTTTCTTAGGTCACTCGTTTTGCCCATTCTAATGTCTAATTGAACAGTAGCTGAATGCCTCTATGCCCATCTGCCTGCTTTGTAAAGTAAGCCACGGCCACCTGACTCACTGTCTGTAGGAGCGAACCATTTTCGTGAACAGGATGGTGTACCTAATAAACTGTGTACATTGTAATCAATGGCCCCTTTTATGGTGCTTATTGGTTTATTCGGATCCCCATCATTGCCGTGAATTAGTTTTGGACTGTGGAGAGACCCCTGGTGGCATGTCTTGTGGGGTACGTATGGGTGTCTGAGCTGCATGTTATTTGATTATGAAGACAATCTGGAAGTTTCATCACAGTTGTGGAAGAAAATGTATTTTGTTATATTATATGGCCTGAAGAAGGTGCAGGCCATCCTGTTCCTCTTAGTTTCTGTAATATTGCTAAATCACACGGTTTCAAGTTGCCCTTTAAGTTTTTGTAGTCTGTTTTATAACTGTTTCATGGTTACAGTTACCCCGTGATGTGTGGGAGAGTGGACGTGTCCTTGATATGATTTGTATTTCTCTTTCTCTACTATCTGTGGTGATAAGCAGAAGTACCGGACTCATTTGAAGGCTATGTGAAACACCCCACCATCCTCGCTCTGTATAAGATGTCTGTCTGTGAGAACAAATAGCGAATTTAATAGATTTTCCCACGCATGTTCAAATAAAGCTTTTGTATATTGAGATTGGTTTTCCACCACACAGTAATATTTCTCATAATACAGTGCCTTCAGAAAGTACTGATACCCCTTGATGTATTCCATTTTGTTGTGTTAGAGCCTGAATTCAAAATGGATTAAATAGATTTTTCTTCTCACCCATCAACACACAATACCCCATAATGATGAAGTGAAAACATGTTTTTAGAAATGTTAGAAAATGTATTTAAAATGAAATACAGAAATGTATAAAGGTACTCATTCAAAAAATCATGTTGAACACTTATTGCGCACAGGGTGAGTCCATGCAACTTATTATGTGACTTGTGAAGCACATTTTTACTCCTGAACATATTTAGGCCTGCAATAACAAAGGGGTTGAAATACTTATTGACTCAAGACATTTCAGCTTTTCATTATTATTAACTTGACAAAATTTAGAAAAACACAATTCCACTTTACATTATGGGATATTGTGTGTAGGTGTCAGGACTTCTAGAAGTAGTGGGTGGAGGAGTCAGGCGCAGAGAGCAGGGTAGTTTGATAAGTGGATATATATTTATTCCCAAAGCAACAGAGTGTCGGTCAACGCCACACACACGGGCGCTAAAAGACCCAGTCCAAAACAAACAGGACGAAACGGTTCGGGAAATAAAATCCACAAAATTTGCACACACCAAATACAGAAAAAACAAGCCCGTACAAAAGCCAGCGGGCCTACCGGGTTTAAATAGCCCAAAACCAAAAACCCAAACAAGAAACAGGTGCAACTAATCAGACAACACTAAATGAAACAGAAAAGGGCAGCTAGTAGGCCGGCGACGACAAGCGCCGAGCACCGCCCGAACAGGAAGAGACACCATCTTCGGAGGGATTCGTGACAGTAGGCCAGTGACAACAAATCTCAATTGAATCCAATTTAAATGCAGGCTGTAACACGACAAAATGAGGAAGAAGTCAAGGGGCGTTAATACTTTCTGAAGGCACTGTAACTTGAAAAGAAGCAGTTAATCTCTCGTCAACCCTCAACCAGGAAAGACTGGTGTCATGACGTTGGCCTGGGGGTAGGTTTATGACAGTCATAAATACCTCTTTCCCCCCTTTTTCCTCTCTCTATCCTACTGATGTTACATTTGCAAAACCCTTGGTTAACATAGAGATTCTGGGAACATCAGAAAGTGGGGGGAAATTAACTATATTCTGGTAATCCGACCAATTGAACATATGCGGTGTCAGTTCAGTTGTCATCTGAGACATTCTCATCAATGATAAGATGACATAAACTCTACAGTGGAAAGTCTACACATCAGAGTTATCGGATTCACATGGAATTGTTGTTCAATTTAAGTGTTTGAATATGAAATTATTCATGATGGGATGAAATGTGATTTTAGCTTCTAAAATGTGAGATTTGGGTTTTCATAAGGTAGGGCTCTGCTCAATCAGTGGCCCACCCCTGTGAAGGGACATGGGCTATAAAACTTTTGAAACACGCCCTCCTCTCCCTTCCTATATAAAGCCTTGACGACAATATAACCTCCTGTTCCGAGGATGTGAGGACGACGGTCCGATGTCAGAATGGTTCAGATAATAACTACAGAACGAAGCCAACATCAGCGTGAGCTTTGGTTGCGAATGATATGAACTTTGAACTCTTATTCACTACAGAAGTGATACCTCCTAGCCATTGAGTTAGCAACAGCAGGTTAGGAAGGAACAGACAGAGTATCCCGTCTACCAACGACGTTACTACAACGACATTACTACAACGATGTTACTACAACGTATCCAATTTACCAGCAGAGACATTCTTCAAAGGACTCGGTTGGGCAACACGGCCTTCCATCTACCACCAACCTACCGAAACACAGCTCAGAGTAAATATTTATTGCATTTTCCTTTTCCAAATGGGCGTTCATTTAGAATGCATATGATACTGTATTTACGATAGCACAGCTTCGCCTTTGTTCCAGTCTCCCGCTCTTTCACTCAACTCAGCCCCTTTTCCTTTGTGTAACAAGCTGTCATATCTGTTCCGCCCGCTAGGGATGTTTTCCTTTATGACGGCAATTTGTAATCAAGTTATGATTTAATTATGTGTATGTGTGATTCTGTGTGATTAGTTAGGTATTTAGTAAATAAATAATTAAACTCAATTTTGTATTGCTGATTCAAATTGTTAGCCAGGGCTCTTGCAGATAACCAAGAATTTACAACTTTCAGATGAGACTGAAGTAAGATGAAGACTAATGTTGACTGCTATGGATGTAAAATATTGCTAGTTCTTTAAGAGTTTATTCGGAAGATAACAGCTCTATAAATATTATTTTGTGGTGCCTGACTCTCTAGTTAATTACATTTACATGATTAGCTCAATCAGGTGATATTAATTACAGAGAAATTATTTTATAGAATAGCATGTCTTATCAATTAATCAAGCATAGCCAAAGACATGACAATTGTAATACTTCTGACAGCCAACTGTCTAGCTCCGCCCATAACTTTTGTACTTCATAGCATTCCTAGAAACATGGATTACTGAGTCATTGTTAGTTTTACACTTAAGACATGACTCTGCCATTGTGCTGTAGAATTTCAGAATTTTGTTTTTTGTATAATAAATTCTATACATTAGTTTATACTGGATAAAGCATTTTCGTTAACTTTTATTTTATTAGTTCTGCTCCAACATTCCCTCCATCTTGTGTCAACATCAGTTATTTTTCAGTCTTGGTTCCAATAGTTTAGATTTTGTTCTAATAGATTGTCAGATGGATATGCTCTCTGCAAGGTATTGAAATAAGATTCCCTCAAAGTTACTCTGATGTCCAAAATATTTCAAATATAAATTTAATGATATGTAAGTTAAGATTATAAGTTTTGGAATATATCTACATTGGTCAGTCTAAAATTGCTTTTTAAATTCTTTCATGGAAATAAATGTATCCCCTGTTACCAAGTCATTTACAGATTCTATGCCTTTAGTTTTCCATGTGGACCAATTTATTGGTGAATTCTGAAAATCTATCCAAGGATTTTTCTATAGGGTTCTTTTTTTTAGGGATTGATATTGGTTCTTGTAGAATATGTTTCATTTTCTTCCTTATTATTTTGTTCTAAACTATGAGGACGCTAATGTTCGTAGCTTTATCCTTTGAAAATAGACATGTAAAAAGATTCTGGGGATTAGCATGGGCATCTTCTATATGTACCCATTGTTCCTCTGTAGTGGATTAAGTCACTGAAAGCCTTGGTAAAAGCCTTGGATAGCCAAGTATACTTTTTTAAAGAATATCTTTGGTGGGGTAATTGGTTTAAGCAAAAATAAATACAAAAACTTTGGGAGCCATACCATTCTGAAGAGGTTTATTATACCTGTAAGTTCTATGGGAAGATGTTTCCATTTAAAGAACTGCTTTCAAATTGTTAAGTAATGGAATAAAAAGTTCTCGCTATATATGTCACGCTCATTGTATGGATGAGACCAAGGCGCAGCTGTGTAAGCGTACATTCTTCTTTAATTAAAGAAAGAACACTGAACAGCTATCAAAACAACAAAAACGACCCATGATGCTAATATGGCTAGTGCAGACAAGCAACTAAACATAGAATAGAACCCACATATACCCTAGTCAAAATGGCTACCTAAATATGGTCCCCAATCAGAGACAACGATAAACAGCTGCCTCTGATTGGGGACCAATTCAGGCCACCATAGACATACAAATACCTAGACTTACAAAACCCCTAGATATATAAAAAACCCTAGACAATATAAAAACTAACATACCCACCCTAGTCACACCCTGACCTAACCAAAATAATAAAGAACACAAAGATAACTAAGGTCAGGACGTGACAATATAATTAGTTGTGTGTTGTCACTTATTAAGCATCCACTTTAATTTTATATCCTGGGATGTTAAAGTATTTTGAAAATGTTTTTAGCAAAGGAGGCATTGAGTTTCCGATATTGGTCAGGTATATCAGGAGATAAGTTTAGTTTCTAAGTTTAGTTTAGTTTATGTTTACCAATACCTGTTATGTTTCTAATTCTTTCTGCAGGTGGTGCAATTGCCAGTGCAAACAGGAGGGGGGAGGGGGGGGGGGGGGGGCATCCCTGTCTTGTGCCCCTTTCTAAAGCATTTTCATTAGTTAATGTATTATTTTTGCTTTAGGACATTTATATTATAATAGTTTTATTACATTTATTATTTCAGCTGGAAAGTTTAACATCTTCCAATGTTTTGAACAGAAAAGGCCTTTCAAGATGTTTGAAAGCCTTTTCGGCATCAACAGCCATTATTGATAAATCTATATCTATATTGTATTAAACTGAAACATGTTCTTGTATTTGTTTGTTAGTGTCTATTTTTACTAAACCCTTTTTTATATGTATCAAGTCTGGTAAGACTTTAGCCATTCTATTGCATATAAGCTTTGTTATTATTTTATTGTCACATTTCATCAAACTTATGGGTCTATAATCAGTAGGGGACTCTCCACATTTTCCTGGTTTTATAACTGAAATAACAGTTTGATACACGGAACTAGGAAGTACTGAATTGAGTGACATGTGTGTTGTTATTTTTGTAAATAGTGTTGCTACTTTGTCCCAAAATGTTGAACAGAATTCTATGGGAAAGCCTTCCATTCCTGGTGATTTTCTCCGCACAAATGATTGAATAATATCTAATATTTATTTTTGGGTGATCTCTGTTTTTAGTGTTGAGTCTAAGAAGGCTATAGGATCCATCCAAGTGCTGTTTAATTCTGATTTACACTGAACAAAAATGTAACATGTAAAGTGTTGTAAAGTGTTGTAAAGTGTTGGTCCCATGTTGTATGAACTGAAATAAAAGATCCCAGAAATTTTCCATCCGCACGAAAAGCTTATTTCTCTCAAATGGTGTGCACAAATTTGATTACATCCCTATTACTGAGCATTTCTCCTTTGCCAAAATAATCCTGTGGTATATCAAGAAGCTGGTTAAACAGGATGATCTTTACACAGGTGCTCCTTGTGCTGGGGACAATAAAAGGCCACTCTAAAATGTGCAGTTTTGTCACACAACACAATGCCACAGATGTCTCAAGGTGAGGGAGTGTGCAATTGGCATGCTGACTGTGGGAATGTCGACCAGAGCTGTTGCCAGAAAATGTAATGCACGTCCAATGGGCCTCACAACCGCAAACCACGTGTATGGTGTTGTGTGGGTGAACGGTTTTCTGATGTCAATGCTGTTAACAGAGTGCCCCATGGGGACAGTGAGGCTATGGTATGGGCAGGCATAAGCTATGGACAACGAACACAACTGCATTTTATCGACGGAAATTTGAATGCACAGAGATACTGTGACGAGATCCTGAGGCCTATTTTCGTTCCATTCATCCACCACCATCACCTCATGTTTCAGCATAATAATGCACAGCCCCATGTCACAAGGATCTGTACACAATTCCTGGTGAGTATAGCCTGCTTACTCAGACATGTCACCCATTGAGCATGTTTGGGATGCTCTGGATCGACGTGTATGAAAGCTTGTTCCAGTTCCTGGCAATATCCAGCAACTTCGCACAGCTATTGAAGAGGAGTGGGACAACATTCCACAGGCCACAGCCAACAGCGTGATCCACTCTATGCGAAGGAGATGTCGCCCTGCATGAGGCAAATGGAAGTTACACCAGATACTGACTGGTTTTCTGATCCATGCCCCTACTTTTTTAAAGGTATCTGACCAACAGACGCATATCTGTATTCCCAGTCATGTGAAATCCACAGATTAGAGCCTAATGAATGTATTCAATTGACTGATTTCCATATATGAACTGTAACTCAATCAAATCTTAGAAATTGTTGCATGTTGCATAATTTTTTTTCAGTATATATTGTGGCGTACAGCAGGTCAGCTACCAGGGGGAGACTCGTCGAGGCGATACATCGCGAGGCGATGGCTCCATTTCTGGACGTGCCAGGTCTCGACAGGCTCTCCGGCCAGGACTAATTGGGGCTGATTGGGACCTGGTGAGTAATCAAGGGCTGATTGCTCACCAGCTGTGCAAGGCCTATAAAGCTGCCAGAGGGGCAGATGTGGCTTTTGCCGAGTATAAGATTATCATTCACCTAATGTACGCCCTAAAGGCATCCCAGATTATGTCAGGGTCGGCTTTTCTCTCTCCTCTGTCTACATTTGTAATGGTAAAGTTCAAATTTTTTTTGTTTACGTATTTAATATATTTTGGGTCCAGAAGATGCACTGTTCATTCTCCAAATTCTGTCGCTAAGTGTATTCTATTGGTGTAATTAACCATGATACAGGAGAATGATCAAACTGATTGGGTGGCTGTTAGAGCAAGCAAAGCGTGCTTTAGTATTTTTATGCAGTGGAATTACTTTAGGCTTTAGGAAATGGGGGTACAGTCTGCTACCATTCTCAATAGTTTCCCATCAAGGTTGTCTATACCTGGTGGCTTATCATTATTGATGGATAACAATAGTTTTCCACCTCTCCCACACTAACTTCACCAAATTCAAAACAACAATCCTTTCATTAGATCATGTGATGACCCTCCCACTCTGTCTGCCGAATTATTTCACTTTGCTCTTGTTTTCCTTATTAGGATGTCGGTGGGCGGAGCTGGGAGGGTCGTCAGGATAAATAGACCTTTTCCCCATTCATTGAGAAGACTCTCTCTATGCCGATACACTGGATCTTGGTTGTGGCATTTTTGTGGCTGTTTTGTTTTGTTTTGCTTTGGCAGCCTTCAACACCCCTCATCATCACATCTATGCCCGCAACCACTCACTTACACTACTGACTACATACACCATTGTTTAAAGGTTACTTCAGTTATTAAATATATTTTTGTTATTCCTTATCTCCACGTTGTCTCCCTCTTTGTTACGGGCTACGAACTGGTTCGTGACAATCCTATATACAAAAATATGATGGTTCACTGTTCAATGTTGTCATTTCACTCCTGAGTTTTTCCACTTTACTAGTGAAATATTCATTGAAATGATTGGCAATATCGAAAGATTTTGTTATAAATGACCCATCAACTTCAATGAACAATGGAGATTAATTGGATTTTCTGCCCATGAGATAATTTAAGGTACTCAAGTTTGTCATTTATCCAGGCTGTATTACAAACGGCTGTGATTGGGAGTCCCATAGGGCGGTGCACAATTGGCCTAGCGTCATCTGGGTTTGGCCGGTGTAGGCTGTCATTGTAAATAAGAATTTGTTCTTAACTGACTTGCCTAGTTAAATAAGTAAAATCTTGGTTTGGTAAAATGTATTTGTTAATTTTTGTCACTACATTTCTCAATTTACAGTATGTCACCCAATCAGCTGAAAAGCCTGACTTGTTTGCTACCTCTTCCTTTGAACCATACAATCTTTTAATTCATCAAGGCAGGTGGCTCTAACAGTTCTCAGTTAGTTTCTTAACAGGTGTGTGTTTGTCAACAATTGGCGTGAATAATTGTAAAAATACTTCCAGTGCTTCATCTGGATTCCTCATACACTTCAGACCAATATTTTTTGATGTTTTGAGTTCTGATTTTTTTTTTTTATGATCTCTTAAATTACTTTAGGCCCAACTTTTAGCACTTTGGCTTTCCTTGTTATTGCCACAATATTAGGGTTGATACAGCCAATGGGAACTGATATTGCTTTGGAGAAAAGCTCTGCAGCATTAGTGAAGATATGATCAATAAAAGTGGATGTCACAGATCCAACACTATTGGTTCACACTAGTTTGTTGAGTGATAACCTGGGTCATATTACAGGCGTTAGTCACAGTTAGAAGCTTCCTCTTGAGAGGACAGCTAGTTGCTAACCAGTCAATGAACAGGTCACTCAGAAAATAGACCTGTTAACATCACACACCTTATCAAGCATAGCACAAATATTATCCAAATACTGACTGTAAGCACTTGGTGGCCTATAGCAGCACCCCAAAATAAGACTTTAGATGAGGTAGGTGAACTTGCAACCACAACTTAGCTGTTGTGGTTGCAAGGAATTATCTAAGTGAGTTTCAGAGATTGCCAGTGTTCTCCAACACCTCCCCATAGGCATTCCTGTATTTTCTGTAGATGTTATATCCTTGCATTGCTACTGCTGTATCATCAAATAAATGATCTAAGTGAGTTTCAGAGATGGCAAGTGTTATCCAATGTAAGCAAGTTATTGATCTCATGAACCTTATTATTTCTTAGGCTACATACACTACATTAACAAAAGTATGTGCACATCTGCTCATCGATCATCTAATTCCAAAATGATGGGCATTAATATGGAGTTGGTCCCCCCCTTTGCTGCTATAACAGCCTCCACTCTTCTGAGAAGGCTTTCCACTAGATGTTGGAACATTGCTGTGGGGACTTGCTTCCATTCAGCCACAAGCATTTGTGAGGTTGGCACTGATGTTGGGCGATTAAGCCTGACTCACGGTCGGCATTCCAATTCATCCCAAAGGTGTTCAATGGGGTTGAGGTCAGAGCTCTGTGCAGGCCAGTCAAGTTCTTCCACACCGATCTCGACAGACCATTTCTGTATGGACCCCGCCTTGTGCACGGGGGCATTGCCATGCTGAAACAGGAAAGGGTCTTCCCCAAACTGTTGCCACAAAGTTGGAAGCACAGAATCATCTAGAATGTCATTGTATGCTCTAGCGTTAAGATTTACATTCACTGGAACTAATGGGCCTAGCCCGAAACATGAAAAACAGCTCCAGACCATTATTCCTCCTTCACCAAACTTTACAGTTGGCACTATGCATTGGGTAAGGTAGCGTTCTCCTGGCACCAAATTAACAGTTATTGTGCTGATGTTGCTTCCAGAGGCAGTTTGGAACTCGGTAGTGAGTGTTGCAACCAGACATGTTTTTTATTATTATTATTTTTTTTACACACTTCAGCATTTGGTGGTCCAGTTCTGTGAGCTTGTGTGGCCTACCACTTTGCAGCTGAGCCGTTGTTGCTCCTAGATGTTTCCACTTCACAATAACATCACTTACAGTTGACCAGGGCAGCTCTAGCAAAGCAGAAATTTGACAAACTGACTTGTTGGAAAGGTGGCATCCTATGACGGTACCACGTTGAAAGTCACTGAGCTCTTCAGTAAGGCCATTCTACTGCCAATGTTTGTCTATGGATATTGCATGGCTGTGTGCTCTGTACACCTGTCCGCAATGGATGTGGTTGAAATAGCTGAATCCACTAATTTGAAGGGGTGTTCACATACAAAAGTATGTACAGTGTATATTAATATGGGATATTCTTAGCCCTTTCCAGGCTACCTTATCAGAGATAGACATAATATGGAGGATAAAAAATATTGTTTGCCTAATCAGGTGTCAGTTGGTGTATGTGTGTGACCACAAGTGTATTTTTTACCCCATTTTCTCCTCAAATTAGCTCCTTTGGCTCATCTTTGCAACTCCTCAATGGGCTCGGGGAGAGGCGAAGGTCGAGTCATGCTTCCTCTGAAACATGACCCACCTGGCCGCCTACTTCTTATCACACTGCTTGCTTAACCCGGATGTCAGCAGCACCAATCTGTTGGAGGAAACACTGTTCGTCTGACAACCGGAGTCAACCTGCAGGCGCCCAGCCCAGCCAAGGAAAGCCCCACTAGTCAAACCCTCCCCTACCCCAGATGGGCTGGATCGAACTCCAGGCTGTAGTGGCGCCTCAGCAATGCAGTGTAGTGCTTTTGACCGCTGCGCCACCCAGGACCTTACTCCACCCATTCCATTGGCCATAATGCAAATCACTGTATATTAATTACATATTGTCTTATAGATTTCCATCTAACGTCCCATCTGAATGACTCCTATAGTCTTATAGATTCCCATCTAAAGTCCCATCTGAATTATGCCCCCTTCACTTTCCTGGGGACTAGGGGCACAGCCATGGGTGGGCCTGGGAGGACATAGGCCCACCCAATTGAGAGCCAGGCCCAGCCAATCAAAATTAGTGTTATTATGGGGGGCTTTATTATAGACAGAGATACTCCTCCGTTTCATCAGCTGTCCAGGTGGCTGGTCTCAGAAGATCCCGCAGGTGAAGAAGCCGGATGTGGAGGTCCTGGGCTGGCGTGGTTAAACATTGTCTGCAGTTTTGAGGCAAGTTGGACCTACTGCCAAAATCTCAAAACAATGTTGGAGGCGGCTTATGGTAGAGAAATTAACATTCAAGTCTCTGGTAACAGCATGCCAATTGCACGCTCCCTCAGAACTTGAGACATCTGTGGCATTGTATTGTGTGACAAAACGGCACATTTTAATGTGGCTTTTTATTGTCCTCAGTACAAGGTGCACCTGTGTAATGACCATGCTGTTTAATCAGCTTATTGATATACCACACATATCAGGTGGATGGATTATCTTGGCAAAGGAGAAATGTTCATTAACAGGGATGTAAAACAAATTTGTACACACAATTTGAGAAAAATAAGCTTTTTTTGCATATGGAAAAATTCTGGGGACTTTTATTTCAGTTCATGAAACATGGAACCAACACTTTACATGTTGCGTTTATATTTTTGTTCAGTATATTATGATCTAAAATTCAATACTGATGCTAGATCAGCACTCCTACTCTGAGATGCTTTGTGGATACAGACCCTGGTCTCATCCAGGGGCCGACCAAGACCAACCCTGCTTGCCTTCAGAGACAAGCAAGTGGGATTCAGGGTGGTAAAACAGAAACGATTTAAATGCTTTGAAAATGTCACAGAAAAAATGTCACACCTGATTATGTCGTTTCTGTCAGTCGAGACCATTACTTAACCAATTATGGTCAAGCAGCTATAGCACTTTGTACCACCAAGCCAGCATCGGGGAAGCAAACAGCAGAACATGATGCATTTCATTAACGTTTTAAAATGCAGTTTTAGGAGTTTAGGGCTTCTGACTCTGACAGTGCCTAGCTACCATATTCCTACTTAAGTAGCCCAGTGACTAAGGAGTTGGACCTGTAGCTGAAAGGTGTCTGGTTCAAATCCTGGGCCTAGAATTTCTTTGGGGAGAATTGATTTGGCACCTGGAGAGCTGCTGTGTTCACATCCTAAAGACATTCCCCTACCTTAGGGCCCTTGAGCAAAGCCATTAAAGGAGAAGTTCACTTAATTTGAACCAAATCAATATTTTTTTATGTAAATGGCATGTTATAGAGGTACCCGAGACACTTTTTTTGCGATCTCACTTGTTTTTGAGAAATGTACACCTCCAGTGATATACTTCCACATGCTCGTTCAGCAGTTATAGGGGCAGAGATAAAACCTGAACAAAGCAACAGACACCCACATTTGTCCTTTTGGAAATGGCAAGTGGTGCAGGTCTTTAGATGTTGGGGGGGGGGGGGCATTTCCGTTGTTTGCTGTAATATATGCAGTAGTGATTAACATATTTTCTTTAGGTAGATACACCAGCAGCAAACAAGAAGCATTACCTGAAAATGCAGCAGGATTGCCAGGTCTGCAACAAGACTAAGTCAAACAGACAGCACCTGAGCATAAAGCACCTAATCAGAAACAATAGCGAGAGACAGATCCTCCTGGGATTTGCATCTTTACAAACCTAAATAATAGTAAATGAAAGTAAACTGTGTTTGTGTGTGTGCATGTGTTTATATGTGTATTAATGTCCTTTGTGATATTATCCACAACAGAAAAAAGGGGACATTCAATTGTCTGGTTCCTGGCTGCAGGTTGAAGGAGCTAGACCGGTTGGACAAGCACTTGGCTGCCATGCATCCTGCTGTTGTAAGTCATACACCTTTTCGCAGATCTTTCAACTTAACTTAATTAACTTACATTTACAGGATGCTAAAGTCACCAATCTCCTAGCAAAGAGAGAGGCAGCCATAGACGACCTCAGTGAACTGAGGTACTCCAATCAGCCATACGGATGACCTCCGACCTGGACCTCCTCATTCACCCCGCTGCTATGCTGTCAGACGCAGACTTCATGCCGGACACAGCTTCCGACAGCAGCCCTGAGCGGGAGTGGAGATGCCATCGCCACCTTCCCCAGACAACCAGATCCCGCTGCGCCGACCCAGGCATCAACAGGAAGACCAAGAGGAAGTGTCATCTTCTCATGATGATGTCAACAATGAAACAAACAGAACGTCCCCAACCGGCAGCCCTCAACCAATGGTCATACAGCCCTCCCCCACCCTCCCTTCCAAAAGGTGTCAGAGACTTACCAGGAAGGTTGAAAAGGCACCAGACCCTCTTGAAAGTCTCCAACGCCAAGCTCAAAGATGCTAATAAGCAGCGCCTCTCTCAGCTCCAGGGGGGAATGTGCGACGAAGTAGTGGTGATGGTTAGGGTTTAGGGCAGGGGTTCCCATTTTTTTTTGGCCCATGACCCCATTTTGATATCTGAAAATTGTTGCAACCTCAACAATAAATTCTGCAATTAACAGCCAATGTTAACTTAAAAAAAATAAAAAATTATAATTGGGGCTATGGCAGTCAATTGCAAAACATTCTGATTGTATTCTCAACTCACCACAAAATACTTTTAATGTGGGGCTATGACAGTCAATTGCAAATGAGTCTGATATAATTCCTATTTTCACCACCCCTAATGAGATGGGTGTGCTTGATGTTGCGTCCGAGCTTCTCAAAATCAGGAGGCGTGGTCGACAGTGCTGTCCTCATCTCTCCCGTCACATCCAAACTAGATCGAGATTTGTTTATAATGCAGACTAGAGCACTAAATCAGTGTACCATGAGTTTCAATGCTCTGAGGAAGACGGCACAGTATTCCCTTTGAGTCAGGAACCAGAACTCCTCCATAGTGACCTGTGAATGGGTTGTCTGCAGCATTTGGTGACATGACAGCTCAATCAGCTGTTCGATTTCACTTACCAGCATGTCAACAGAGCCAGGACCACAGTCAAACGGATTTTGCTGATGCGGTCACTCATCTGCAGAATTTTTTGTATTTCCCCTGCATGCTTGCATTTAATTTGTTCAGTTTCCCAAATATGTCTGTTACATAGCTAAGGAGACATTTTATTTTTATTACACAGAAAGTCAACAAAGGCCGTTTTTTTTTTACATCCATTGCGAATGAAACAGTTGCTCCAAAATTGCTGGCCATCAACCTCCTCCTTATGGTGTGCCAGTTGGGGTTAGCACACATTCCAACTGTTGCCTGCCGTGTAGCCTCCTGCTGATACACCGACAGCGCTATGCCGGCCAAGGTGCCGGCATGCCCCAGGTGCCCTTGTTTTTTAACAATGTCCGGTACAGACAGGGAGGGTAGTGGTTGTTCTGGCTCAGGTTCAAGGAGCCATGACATTCCACTGAACCTGCCCCGGAGACGGTTCCTTAGACACTGAAGATCCTTCTCTGTGGGCTATCGGGACAGAGATTTGTAGTCTTCAGCCGGGTACAGGTCCTCCACTGACTCCACCTGGTTGGGCATGGCTGTCTTCCTCCACTCGCATTCTATACCCGTACAGCCGATATTGTGAATAGCAAAAATGGCCAATGCGGCCACATGAATACACTTATGAGCTCCACGGGGGCATTTACACGTGGTAGAGATAATCCCCTGGTCACCTATAGAGACCTGCCAAGAGGAATGATGTTAAGTGCCACATGCCTTTTAATGCATGTCTTTGAACACTTTGAAATGCATTTGTTTTAAGAAATGTGCTATTGATGACATTACAGCTGTAGAATATGTAATTAACACATTTTCACAAGGACACGTGCAGTTTCCCCCATGGACTTTTAAACGATGTCAAGTGATAGAATCCCAAGTTACAGTGCCTTGCGAAAGTATTCGGCCCCCTTGAACTTTACGACCTTTTGCCACATTTCAGGCTTCAAACATAAAGATATAAAACTGTATTTTTTTGTGAAGAATCAACAACAAGTGGGACACAATCATGAAGTGGAACGACATTTATTGGATATTTCAAACTTTTTTAACAAATCAAAAACTGAAAAATTGGGCGTGCAAAATTATTCAGCCCCTTTACTTTCAGTGCAGCAAACTCTCTCCAGAAGTTCAGTGAGGATCTCTGAATGATCCAATGTTGACCTAAATGACTAATGATGATAAATACAATCCACCTGTGTGTAATCAAGTCTCCGTATAAATGCACCTACACTGTGATAGTCTCAGAGGTCCAACAAAAGCGCAGAGAGCATCATGAAGAACAAGGAACACACCAGGCAGGTCCGAGATACTGTTGTGAAGAAGTTTAAAGCCGGATTTGGATACTAAAAGATTTCCCAAGCTTTAAACATCCCAAGGAGCACTGTGCAAGCGATAATATTGAAATGGAAGGAGTATCAGACCACTGCAAATCTACCAAGACCTGGCCGTCCTTCTAAACTTTCAGCTCATACAAGGAGAAGACTGATCAGAGATGCAGCCAAGAGGCCCATGATCACTATGGATGAACTGCAGAGATCTACAGCTGAGGTGGGAGACTCTGTCCATAGGACAACAATCAGTCATATATTGCACAAATCTGGCCTTTATGGAAGAGTGGCAAGAAGAAAGCCATTTCCTAAAGATATCCATAAAAAGTGTCGTTTAAAGTTTGCCACAAGCCACCTGGGAGACACACCAAACATGTGGAAGAAGGTGCTCTGGTCAGATGAAACCAAAATTGAACTTTTTGGCAACAATGCAAAAAGTTATGTTTGGCGTAAAAGCAACACAGCTCATCACCCTGAACACATCATCCCCACTGTCAAACATGGTGGTGGAAGCATCATGGTTTGGGCCTGCTTTTCTTCAGCAGGGACATGGAAGATGGTTAAAATTGATGGGAAGATGGATGGAGCCAAATACAGGACCATTCTGGAAGAAAACCTGATGGAGTCTGCAAAAGACCTGAGACTGGGACGGAGATTTGTCTTCCAACAAGACAATGATCCAAAACATAAAGCAAAATCTACAATGGAATGGTTCAAAAATAAACATATCCAGGTGTTAGAATGGCCAAGTCAAAGTCCAGACCTGAATCCAATCGAGAATCTGTGGAAAGAACTGAAAACTGCTGTTCACAAATGCTCTCCATCCAACCTCACTGAGCTCGAGCTGTTTTGCAAGGAGGAATGGGAAAAAATGTCAGTCTCTCGATGTGCAAAACTGATAGAGACATACCCCAAGCGACTTACAGCTGTAATCGAAGCAAAAGGTGGCACTACAAAGTATTAACTTAAGGGGGCTGAATAATTTTGCACGCCCAATTTTTCAGTTTTTGTTTGTTAAAAAAGTTAGAAATATCCAATAAATGTCATTCCACTTCATGATTGTGTCCCACTTGTTGTTGATTCTTCACAAACAAATACAGTTTTATATCTTTATGTTTGAAGCCTGAAATGTGGCAAAAGGTCGCAAAGTTCAAGGGGGGCGAATACTTTCGCAAGGCACTGTACATCAATTTGTAGATGCATCAAAATGTTGTCTTTATTTCCCCTTTTAGACATGCGGAACATCAGGCTCACCCCAGAAGAAGCATTGCATGATCAATGCCACCCGCGGCAAAGAGATCTGCTGGAAGTGATGTACTCCCTCACTCGCTCTCACTCTGGGGTAAAACATAATTTAAACCCCACAGATATAAATTCCCACTGTGTCAATGATAAAATGCCCTTTAAATTACGTTGTACGAATGAATAAAACTGAGGAGATGCACTCAGACCAGCCTTTGTGATTGAACTTACGTTAACTAAATTACTTTAGCTGGCTGCTTTGAGCAAAACTTGAACGTAATATAACCTATTCCAGGAGCCTATTGTTTGTGTATGATCTTTATTAAATCGTTCACTTGTTTTTCAACAATGTCAGGTACAGGCAGGGATGAATGACGCCTTCAGCAAGTAAGACACAGGGGTAAGAAATCATTTGAACATCACAGATATAAATTCCCAATGTGCCCATGATAAAGTTAAGTTCATTACTTTAGTTGGCTGCTATGAGCAACACTTGTATGTAATATAACCTATTCTGGGAGCCGAGTCAGTATGATCTACGTGGAATATTTTGGGATCATCGGCTTCTCTGAAAACAGGTACTGACAGGAGGATCAATATTAGTCTGCCAGAGGTCGTCACGCTGAATGGAGATGGTGATGGAGGCTTTGGTATTCCACACAACGAAGAAGCAGGTGTCCCTTCCAGTGATGTGGAGTTGACCTTGGACCTGGTGCCAGTAAGGATGGTCTTCACGGAGGCTCCCTCCTTGAAATAGAAATCCTTTTGACTTCTGCCTCTTCCATGGTAAGGTCCCTTGTACCTGTTAGATTCTAGCTTGAAATATACTTATTCATGTTACCATACTAGAACTTATACATTCCTTATACATGTACAGTAATCAATATGTTGGTGTCAATAGAGGGCGGATAAAAACTAGGTGTATGGAAAGTTACGGACTGAGGAAGGGGGAGTGCAGAAAGTTTACATTCTGTAAAACAATTGTATTGTTAAATCCCATTGATCCTATGGAGGGAGGCAAAGGGCAACAGTCTGATTTTAGTCACTGATCAGGTAGGACAGTCGTGCATTAGGGAGGAGTGAGGAATTCGGCTGGAGGTCAGGTCAGGTCACTCCCACAAAGGTTCTAGTATGAGGCAGGCCATGACTACACCAGTGAAAAGTCCCTTTAATAATGTCAATAGATTTTTAGATTCATTCTTATCAATGACATTCTAGAGCTGAATTATTACTCATTGAGGTATATTATTTTTTTAAATATTTTTTATATATATTTATATTTTTACCCCGTTTTCTCCCCAATTTCGTGGTATCCAATTGTTTTTAGTAGCTACTATCTTGTCTCATCGCTACAACTCCCGTACAGGCTCGGGAGAGACGAAGGTTGAAAGTCATGCGTCCTCCGATACACAACCCAACCAAGCCGCACTGCTTCTTAACACAGCGCGCATCCAACCCGCTATACAAAGATCGTGCTCTGAGAAGCCCGTTATAAGCCCGTTCTATTGCTAACAAAATGTACTTTAAGTTTTTGCCCTGCTGGGATGGTGGATGTAAAACTAGGCTACACTGCATTACACACTACAATGGATAGGCATTCCCAATCAAGAGCCCCCGGCCTGCCCTGCTCTTGCTGATGTAAACCCTTTTGTACTACCTAGCCAATCAATGACTGTGCTGTGTATGGTGGCACTTCAGGTGGGCAGTCAATTTGTTTAAAAAAATGCAATATCTGTGCACGTGGACTAGGCCTACTGATGTCTTGTTCAGTTTGAGAAGGAGAGCATAAAGACTAGGAGGAGGACCAGAGTTGAGAGTGCACCATCATGCATAAATTAATTTTGTCCCCCTACACCAAACGCGATCACGACACGCAGGTTAAAATATAAAAACTCTGAACCAATTACATTAATTTGAGAACAGGTCGAAAAGCATTAAATATTTATGGCAATATAGCTAGTTAGCTTGCACTTTCTAGCTAATTTGTCCTATTTAGCTAGCTTGCTGTTACTAGCTAACTTGTCCTGGGATATAAACATTGAGTTGTTATTTGACCTGAAATGCACAAGGTCCTCTACTCCGACAATGAATCCACACATAAAACAGTCAAAAATCATTTCTAGTCATCTTTCCTCCTTCCAGGCTTTTTCATCTTCGAACTTATATGGTGATTGGCATCTAAACTTTCATAGTATTACTACACCGATCGGCAACACAGTTCGTCTTTCAATCACCCACGTGGGTACCTGCTTCTATAAACCAAAGAGGAGATGGGAGAGGCAGGACTTGCAGTGCGATCTGCACCAAAAATAGAAAGGAGTTCTATTTTAGCCCTTGGCAACGCAGACACTTGTGAGCAGTGTGGGTGCAATAATTGAAAAACATAGATTTCTACATTTATTTTGGTCAGCCTATTCCTAAGGGTTGAATATTTTCCCAGTATTTTACAAATGTTCCATCCCGAGAATATATAGTGCATTCGGAAAGTATTAAGACCCCTTGACTTTTTCCACATTTTGTTACTGTAAGGAAGTCTGTGTGTAGCTGGTGTATCGGAGTCAGACACAGGACAGCAGATATGAGTAAATAAACGTATTTTACTCAACATATATAAATGCAATACAAAAACAGAGCCCACATTAACAGACCTTCCTACATACAAACAATCACTCACAAAAACCATGGGGGAAAAGAGGGTTAAATAATGAACAAGTAATTGGGGGATTGAAACCAGGTGTGTAAAATAAAGACAAAACCAATGGAAAATGAAATGCCAAGGTGCCAGAACCGGCTGATACCCCAACACGCACTGGAAGGGAGAGAGGTTAGCGGAGGAGTGGCGGAGTGAGTTTTGGGCCATCTCTGCCCAGGGTATGAACGTCGCCCACTCCCCCGGCTGGTCCTGGCAATACGACCTCAGACACCTACCCACATCCTGGTTTACTCTCTCCACCTGCCTGTTACTCTCGGGCTGAAAACCTGAGGTGAGGCTGACCGAGACCCCCAGACGTTTCATGGCCTCTGTGCGTAACGCCCGCTCGATGTCCGCATCCAGCTCCCACAGCATATTTGCCACCAGGCAAGAGGCGGGAAGTATGGGAGTGTAATCCATGGACCGCTCCTCTGTCATACATCCGGGACAGTGCGTCTGCCTTAGCGTTCTGGGAACCTGGTCTGTAGGACAGAGTGAAAACAAAACGGGTAAAGAACATGGCCCACCTTGCCTGGTGAGGGTTCAGTCTCCTCGCCACCCGGATGTACTCCAGATTGCGGTGGCCAGTCCAGATGAGAAAAGGGTGTTTAGCCCCCTCAAGCCAATGTCTCCGCCTTCAGAGCCTTGACAACAGCCAACAGCTCCCGGTCCCTGTTGGTGTTTCATACTGGAGAGGGAACGCAAAACAACGACGCTGGACAGAGTGAAATCAGGTGTATCAAAAAGGCATTTTATTGGTCAAAGTTATCTTGTCTTGCAGTTTAACGTGCACGGACCCTATTCCTTTGGCTCAGAAGGAGTCAGCCCAGAAAGGGGTACTTAGCCAGAGTTTACAGCCGAATGTATACACAGAATAATGTAGGTGGAGTCTCGTCGTGTTGGTCTTCTGACTGGTCCTGAAGAGTTGGAGGCGGGCCTTGCTCTAGCCAGAGCGGGCCCCATTGGTGCACAGCAAAGTCCTTTGCTCTTGGCACCCGACCAGTAGGGGGGGGGGGTAGAGTGTGAGTGTACAGTGCTTCATCAGATGTATGTGTGTCAAGGAAGCGTGGATATTAGGGACTGGTAATGTCTGCTCTAGGCTCAGGTGTTTCCTGTTTATGCAGGAGTGCATGCAAGGGTCAATGTCAGTGAGATAGCTTGGCACTTCTAAGCTCGTTAGTGTTACAGGCTGCTCTTTGTAGTTACAGGGGAGTATATTTGCGTGATGGCAGCTGTGTGTCCTTCGGATAATCATGTTATTGCACACAGGCCCTAGACTTGACTGAGGACACTGGGCCCAGAGTTATCTGAGGGCATCCGGTTTAACCAGAGCTTTGGTCTGCTAGTAACGCTTTATATTAGATTATTTATATAACATCCCCCACATCATAGTTTCGCTCCGCCGGGCTGAGCTTCTTCAAAAAGAAAGCACAGTGGCGGAGCTTGGTGGCGTGCCCGAGCACAGAGAGCACGGCTCCTATCCCAGCCTCGGACGTGTCCACCTCCACTATGAACGCCAAAGAGGGATCCGGATGAGCCAGCACGGGAGCAGAGGTAAACAAAGCCTTCAGGTGACCAAAAGCCCTGTCCACCTCAGCCAACCACTGCAGCTGCACCGGTGCCCCCTTCGGCAGTGAGGTAATGGGAGCGGCTACCTGACCAAAACCCCGGGTAAACCTACGGTAGTAGTTGGCGAACCCTAGAAATCGCTGCATTTCCTTTACCGTGGTGGGAGTCGGCCAATTACGTACGGCTGAAATGCGGTCACTCTCCATCTCCACCCCTGATGTGGAAATGCGGTACCCTAGGAAGGAGACGGACTGTTGGAAGAACAAGCATTTCTCAGCCTTGACGTACAGGTCATGCTCCAACAGACCAAGCACCCTGCGCAACAGGGACACATGCTTGGCGCGTGTAGCTGAGTATATCAGAATGTCATGGATATACACCACTACACCCTGCACGTGCAGGTCCCGGAAAATCTTGTCAACAAGGCCTGGAAGACTGATGGAGCATTCATCAACCCGTATGGCATGTCGAGGTACTCATAGTGCCCTGAGGTGGTACTAAATGCAGTCTTCCACTCGTCCCCCTCCCGGATACGCACCAGGTTGTAAGCGCTCCTGAGATACAATTTTGTGAAGAAGCGCGCCCCGTGCATTGACTCGATCGCACTGGCGATGAGAGGCAGCGGGTAGCTGTACCGCACAGTGATCTGATTGATACCTCGATAGTCAATACACGGGCACAGACCCCCATCCTTCTTCTTCACAAAAAAGAAACGAGGCAGGTGAAGTGGTGTGTATCCCTGTCCCAGGGAGTCGGAGACATATGTTCCCATAGTCACCGTCTCCTCCTGTGACAGAGGATACACATGACTCCTGGGAAGTGCTGAGTCTACCAGGAGATTTATCGCACAATCCCCCCGTCGATGAGGTGGTCATTTAGTCGCCCTCTTCTTAACAAAGGCGAGAGCCAAATCGCCATATTCTGAGGGGATCCGCACCGTGGAGACCTGGTCTGGACTTTCCACCGTAGTCGCACCGATGGAAACACCCACACACCTCCCTGAGCACTCTCGTGACCACCCCTTGAGAGCCCTCTTGCCACGAAATAGTGGGGTCATAACAGGCCAACCAGGATAAGCCCAGCACCACGGGAAACGCAGGAGAATCAATAAGGAAGAGACTGATTCTCTCCTTGTGACCCTCCTGCATAACCATGTCTAGTGGAGCGGTGGCCTCCCTAATCAGCCCTGACCCTAATGGTCGACTATCTAGGGCGTGCACAGGGAAGGGCATATCAATAGGAACAAGGGGATCCCTAAACTATTGGCAAATGAGCTGTCAATAAAATTCCCAGCTGTGCCTGAATCTACTAGCGCCTTATGCTGGGAATGCGGGGGGGAAAAAAATCAGGAAAGGAAATAAACAGATACATGTGAGCAACAGGGGGCTCTGGGTGAGCCTGGTGCCGACTCACCTGGGGTGACACTGCTGCCTCGACTCCCTGAGGAACCCCCCAGCACCGACCAGCAGTGTGCCCTCTGCGGCCACAGATGGTGCAGGGAATGGCCCTGCCTCCAGTCACCCTAAGTGCAGCACCTCCCAGCTCCATGGGCGTCGGAGCGGAGGTGCTGGGGGATGGAACTGACAGGCCACGATCCGGACAGCCGCGGGCAGTCGGCAGGTTGTCCAGCCGGATGGATAGGTCCACCAGCTGGTCCAATGTGAGGGTGGTGTCTTGGCAGGCCAACTCCCGACGAACATCCTCGCTCAGACTGCACCGGTAGTGATCGATCAGGGCCCTATATTTCCATGCTGCACTGGCGGCCAGGGTCGGGAAGTCCAAGGCGAAATCTTGCTCGCTCCTCGTCCCCTGCCTCAGGTGGAACAGACGTTCACCCATCGCTCGACCCTCAGGCGGGTGGTCGAACACTGCCCGAAAGCGGTGGGTGAACACCGCATCTCCGTCGGGTGGACGGTCGCCAGGTAGAGCTCCAGCTGTAGTAGAAACCCCTGGCATCCGGCAGCCGTCCCATCAAACTCCCTCGGGAGCACGAGTCGAATCCCGCTGGGACCGGGTGAAAGAGAGGTGGACAGTGGGACCTGCTGTAGTGGGGCTGGTGGAGGCGCTGGGAAAAATCTCCTTCTCTCTCCAAATGATCCATCGTCTGCAGCACTCGATGCCAAGACATTGCAACATGGTCGCGTGCTGCTGAACGCGCTCCTCCACTGCAACCGGGAGGGCGTCTGCTCCTGCTGACTCCATTCTTCGGGTGAGTGATTCTGTAAGGAAGTCTGTGTGTAGCTGGTGTATCGGAGTCAGGCGCAGGACAGCAGATGAGTAAATAAACGTATTTTACTCAACATATATAAATGCAATACAAAAACAGAGCCCACATTAACAGACCTTCCTACATACAAACAATCACTCACAAAAAACCATGGGGGACCAGAGGGTTAAATAATGAACAAGTAATTGGGGGATTGAAACCAGGTGTGTAAAATAAAGGCAAAACAAATGGAAAATGAAAAGTGGATCGGCGATGGCTAGAAGGCCGGCGACATCTACCGCGACCGCCGCCCGAACAAGGAGATGGACCGACTTCGGCGGAAGTCGTGACAGTTACATTACAGCCTTATTCTAAAATGGATTAATCCCCCCCCTCATCAATCTACACACAATGCCCCATAATGACAAATAAAAACTGAAATATCACATTTACATAAGTATTCAGATCCTTTACTCAGTACTTTGCTGACACACTTTTGGCAGCGATTACAGCCTCGAGTCTTAGGTATGACGCTACAAGCTTGGCACACCTGTATTTGGGGAATTTCTCCCATTCTTCTCTGCAGATCCTCTTCAGGTATGTCAGATTGGATGGGGAGCGTTTCTGCACAGCTATTTTCAGGTCTCTCCAGAGATGTTCAGAGAAATGTCCTGAAGCCACTCCTGCGTCGTATTGGCTGTGTGCTTAGGGTCATTGTCCTGTTGGAAGGCGAACCTTCGCCCCCAGTCTGAAGTCCTGAGTGCTCTGGAGCAGGTTTTCATCAAGGATCTCTCTGTACTTTGCTCCGTTCACCTTTCCCTCGATCCTGACTAGTCTTCCAGTCCCTGCTGCTGAAAAACCTACTCACAGCATGATGCTGCCACCACAATGCTTCACTGTAGGAATGGTGCCAGGTTTCCTTCAGACCTGACGCTTGACATTCAGGCCAGAGAGTTCAATCTTGGTTTCATCAGACCAGAGACTCGTTTCTCATGGTCCTTTAGGCATCTTTAGGCACCTTTTTGGCAAACTCCATGCGGGCTGTCATGGGCATTTTACTGAGGAGTTGCTTCCGTCTGGCTACTCTACCATAAAGGCCTGATTGGTGGAATGCTGCAGAAATGGGAGAACCTTCCAGAAGGACAATCATCTCCACAGAAGAACTCTGGAGCTCTGTCAGAGTGACCATCGGGTTCTTGGTCACCTCCCTGACTAAGGCCCTTCTCCCCCGATTGCTCAGTTTGGCCTGGCGGCCATCTCTAGGAATAGTCTTGGTGGCTCCAAACTTCTTCCATTTAAGAATGATGGGGGCCACTGTGTTCTTTGGGATCTTCAATGCTACAGACATTTTTTGGTACCCGTCCCCAGATCTGTGCCTTGACACAATCCTGTCTTGGAGCTCTACGTACAATTCCTTTGACCTCATGGTTTTTGCTCCGATATGCACTGTCAACAGTGGGACCTTATATAGACTGGTGTGTGCCTTTTCAAATCATGTCCAATCAATTGAATTTACCACAGGTGGACTCCAATCAAGTTGTAGAAACATCTCAAGGATGATCAATGGAAACAGGACACACATGAGCTCAATTTCAAGTCTCATAGCAAAAGTCTGAATACTTATTCACATAAGGCATTCATTTTTTAATAAATGTGCAAACATTTCTAAAAACCGTCTGACCAGCCATCCAGCCGGCCCTACCCAGCTGTCTGGCCAATAGCCTACTTTATTGGAATCTCAATTGCTCAATCCCTCATGCATAGCTTGATTACTTGTGTTGCCCATGTTTGAATGGGCAAAATGGCAAAATGTATGACAAATAAAAACATGATTCTCACGATGTCCAAGATAAGTAATTTCAATTGAGCCAATGTTGTGGAGATTGTTGCTGTGTAAGATTTGTTTTAGCCTATAGTCGTTCATTCATAATGACAGGATACCTAACTAGAACACTTAATTTAATACACACATACATACATACATACATACATACATACATACATATTCGACAGCTGCCAAAATGGCTGACTGAAAGAACCTAAGCTGTTGATAAGCTGTTGATGTACTTATGTGTTAAACTATCAATTGAAAAGTATACATTATAAAATGCATACAAATATTCTAATACTAATCAAACAGTAAGAAAAAGTAGTAGTAAACACGCAGAAGCAATATGAGATGGTATTGAATCGTGTTAGTTTATTTCCCTCTGGGTATAGTTCCTCACAAGTTAGTAATGAGTATTCTGGGGACAATATTCAGGATAATAATGTTTTGTGATAAGGAGGAAAGAGAATGCCTGAAGCACAAGGCAGGATGGATTGAGATGGGACTGTTTTGTATGATGAGTATAGAGTAGGAGAGTAGCTAAAAAAAAGTAGATGACTCCTTTTCATGAAGAATGGTGCAATTGAAAGTGCCTTGAAACACCTATGTTTCCCTTTTCTGTTGTGGAATTCTGTTAATTCATACACCAACACTCAAACAAACCTGCCCTAAGGGGTGGGTTTAGTACTAAAATAAGACATGTGAATCTTAATGATACTTCTAATTGTAAACTTGAATATTGAACATGGTAGCCAAAAATGGTAGCCCCGCCTTCCTCTGTCTGGATTTCCCTCCACACTTCCTGCTTTGTTTGAGAGGGAGCGAATTGACGGACTGAATAGGCTAGCTGTGGAGTTTAGAACATACGAATATGGGCTGGGAAGTTTAGAACATACTAAGAATGTGCATGTTTTGAGTGATTGTGATTCACTCCCAGTCAGTGACAACAGACAGGATAAGGATAAGCAGTCAGGTCAAGTTAGGTTGTTAAATTACTGTGCAAGTTAGCACTTAGCAAGTTCTGGTCACTACAGGATCCTGTTTTGAAACTGGATGTAAAGGGTGAGTGACCTCATGTGTTTAACATTGAGTTATTGCATTAAGATATACTTTAATCTTGGTCTGTAAACTTCACTGAATGGATCATTTTATGTAAGTGGTGATGTATTGGTGAGGCCATTGAAGGCATCTGCATACCTTACTGATGTAGCAATTGTTGGTCCGTTAACGCAGCATTTTGACTTAAATATACTTACATAACTTAGTCCTCTTCATCTTCTACCGGTGGAGTGTCTTTTGCCACAGTCCGTGCCCTGTCCCATGAGACCCATCTACTCCAGCACAGCCACCACTGTCCATCAATATGTGTCCAAGCCATCATATCCTGAACGTCTTGATTTCAAGGGCAATGTTCCTACGGCCAGTCTTCTTATACATGTTCCATTAGAGATCATATTTTGTCAGTGCAAAGCAAACCATTGTGTGAAATATACCACTTCATAATTGAAATATCATAATACTCAACTTCAAGTTGTTTGAGGCACAGGAGTGTGTTGTGTGATTTCTGGGCTGGAACAAAAGCCTGTGCACTCCATGGCCCTCTAAGTAATGTCAGGATCAATAATTTAGCCAGCTAACTGAGAAAGATTGACTTCAAATGTAAACAGTACTGACTCAATATTCTCAATAATACATCATTTACTTTAGCTCTTTTGATAAACCAGAAAACAAACCGCTATAGCTGAGAGTTTGTTAGTTACCTGGCTAATTTATTGATTCTGCTTTGTGACATACACTGTAGGACTAGGCTGACCACGCCTTCCTTCACTTAGCCAACACCTGGTGCGACAAATCAACAGTAATCAATTAGTATGAAATTAAATTCAGGTGTGCAGACTGATAGTATCTACTGGACTTTTTCACTGGGAAACTAAAATCAAAAGTCGTACTTAGTCTAGCCCTTGATACTTAGTCTGAGTGTCCACAGGTGCATTTAATTGTCTCCTTTCACAGGGTAATCTAACTGGGCTAAATAGAATTTCATCCAAATGCAAAGGGAATCCCCCTATGAATGTTATCATAGGAGGATTACCCCATACCCTTGGGTTTGACAAGTCAATTCAGGTCCATGCTGTCAGAGGGGGGAGGGGGGGGGGGGTTCACATGGAGCTAATCTCTGAATCCCAGAACTAATCTTACTTAATTGTGTCAAATTCTCAATTAGGTTCTGGGGGGAAATTCCTGAAAAAAATATCAGAAACAAGTAAAGTCTCCACCCTCCTAAACAGAAACTCTTTACATGGAGCAAATGCGTCGCATTACATTTTCAGCTGCAGGTAGTACTGGATTTATATGATGGGGCAGTTTTAAGGAATGACATTCCTTGAGGGCAACATTACTTTTTCAATGATTTGAAAACTTGTACTAATGTCATTACAGATTCTTCCAACTCAATGGGGTTTATTTTATTGCTTTAAAAAAACTGAATCTTACTGGCTTTAAGAGCTGTCCTAAATTTGTCGAGATGACATGGCTAAGATGGCATGGCACTATGCAAGGCACCTTGATTGTTTGATTTGTTTTCATTCCTATTTTGATGAGAGGCAGTGGTAAGTATATGCAGAACTTACCGCTTAGTTGACTATAGCCTGGAAACCTGATGTTTTATTTAATGGAATTCTACATTGGGTATAAATTAGTGTTTGGATCAGGAAAGTTTCCTCTCACGACCTCTACAAGCCAGAATGTTGAATAAAATTGTGTTTTAACTAACTTTACTGTTTGTCTGTGTGATTGGTCTGTTTGCAGGTAGGAATGTGAGACAATATCCACAGGAAAGCATAATTCAATCCTCTTTTCAAAGTGCTGGTAGTGTTCAGATTTGTCACCTGAAGCATGCACAGAACCACGTAAGCATGAGCCTGGCGAGTATGCATGCGTACATGTATTTATCTTGTGTGAGTGCTTCAATGAAATTCAACGTCAGGTTTCCAGGCTAGGTTGGCTATTGCAAGTGAAGGGTAGGGTTCTTGTATCCTTCCTTCTCTCCACCCTGCTGCCTGCAGGCTTGGAGAAACAAGCAGCCTCTGTGAATGCTGCTTAGGTGACATGAAAGGTCAAAAGCGGTGAGGGAGGAGCACCCTTCTCAAATGGAACAGTAATCTGGGCTGTAAGCTCCTGCTGTCAACATAGCAGCATGGTGATTCGTTCAGAAACATCTCTTTTGCATAAAATATGTCTGAATTTTCAAACTAGCTTTCATTGGGAAGGCGGATCAAGCGTTTAAAAAAAATTGCATGTGAAAACAGAATCCTACTCTTTACTCCACCTGCACCTGCTTAACCCACTTTTTTTGTTTTGAGCCAGCGTCGGCCAGAGCAGGGCACCTGACTCACGCCCAGGAGGCATCCCGGTTCCAAAACAAATGCAATCGCTTTTCACCCGGTGCAAACACCTCCCACCGGGGCCAGATTTGAAACCCATCACTGAATCGCCTGCTTGAGTTGCCTGGCAGGCTTTGCACTCTACCAATCAGAGTTGACAGGGTGTAAAAAGGAGGAGGAGCTGCATGATTGTGGGCGTTTCCTATCTTGGACTCCCACTTCTATTTGAATTTAATACACTTCATTAATGAAGAGATGAATGAAAATGTTTCAGTTTTTCATTTGCATGAATCAAAAGCATTGAAATGCAATTAAGTTGAGTAAAACAAAAACAGAATTGTACATGATTGACCTTCTTTTGCTCTCTCATCTCTACCACCTTTCAGGTCAAGCATGGATGTTGCTGTTGCAGAGGAACCCCTGAGGAAAATCTTCAGAGCAAAAAAGACTATGAAAGTCAGCGATCGACGGCAACTGGAATCCCTTCACACCACTCTTTCCTCTCCATGCTCTTTCCCATCCCCACCTCAGCCATCAATGGTAAATGGGAAGCACTGTGAAGCTGTGTCTATGGAAGTAGATAAAGAAATACATGGAACTACACATACCACCACTCATGCCACTTCCTCCCTGACAGCCACATCCCTAACCACTGAGACCTCTGAGGAACCAACAGCCTCTGAATTACTGGTTTCTTCATCACAGAACATACACTCTGATGTAAAAGATGTTCAGGAAGAAGGAGAGGGGGACAAGGAGTCTACATTACCCAGCCTCGAGGTAGAAGACAAAATGAAGGGGGATAGAAATTCCAAGGAGGATGTTATTGTTTCCTCTCCAGTGAGTTCAGAGAAAACAGAAGCAGTAAGAGAGAGACAGGTTGATGGTATGGAAATGGACCTGGTACCAGGTACCACTCAGGACACAGTGCCCATATTGAACCCTGCCGCCTCCCTCCTCCTGTCTTCCAACACGGCTGTAGAGTCTGTCTCTTCCCCTTCGCTCTCCCCATCATACACGGCAGAGTCAGACCAGGAGGTCAGGCCAGGGTTCCTGGTGCTTAGTGAAGATGATGATGATGTCCAGGATGAGAGTGATGAGGAACAGAGGGAACGTGAAGGAGGAGTAGAAAAACTTGAGGTTAACATGAAGAAGCCAGAACAAATTGTAAGTGGTGCTCCAGTTGACTCTCCGTCCCCTTCATCACCAACGCCCCTTCAGATTGATGAAGGTAATCTTTTCCAATCCCAACTAAAGCACCAAAGTCATTATGTCAAGTTTAGATTATATGTTTATTTAATTTTTTAAACCTTTATTTAACTAGGCAAGTCAGTTAAGAACAAATTCTTATTTTCAATGATGGCCTAGGAACAGTGGGTTAACTGCCTTGCAGAACGACAGATTTTTTTGACCTTGTCAGCTCGGGGATTTGATCTTGCCACCTTTTGGTTACTAGACCAATGCTCTAACCACTAGGCTACCTGCTGCCCCAGATGTTAGCTAGGTTGCATGAATTTGTCATATTTCTGACTTCAACTGGCCTGTTGGATAGTGGAAATAATTTATTTTTCAAGAAGTTAGCTTAGATTATAGCGGTGTTTTGATAGTTGGATGATATTATAATGTGTTGTGTTCTCTCTAAACAAGAAGAGGAGGGTGCTGCTCTACAGAAGAAACGATCCTTGTCTGGAGACTCAGAGGATGGTGGTGAAAAACAGGGAGAAAGAGACTTGGAAGTGGTGGAGAGGCATAACAAGAGGCCCAGAGTAGACTGTGAAGAGCTGGAGGCTCATGTGGAGCTGAAGATCAGTGGGAGCGCTGAAAGGCAACACAAGCTAAAGAAGGTTGGTCCTCAATTGAGATGTTTTATTAAAAAAATAAAAATTTAAATAAACCACATCTCATTTCCCAAGTTGTAGTCATGTATCCTGAGTTGCATGGCATATTTTTGGCTTTAAAAAAATGTATAATAATAATATTTTTTTTATTGGTGCTAGCTTCTCGTGTTTTGGGTGTTATTTATAAAAAAATCTCTGGACCGATTTTAAGGTTAAACAAATCAAATAACCTTCCATCTTTTTACCTCACTTGTCCATTAAAATCCCTGTCCTCTGTAGGTGGTGCAGCAGCTTGTTGAGGAGCAGTTGTGTGTTCTGCAGCTCACACTATTTGACAAGAGTCTTCAGGGGCTCAGAGACAGACTGGACAAAATAGAAAAACACCCGAGTGCACTCAAGAGCCTGCAGGTCAGTTGTCAGAAGATGAGAAATAAAACACAAACAGGGTAATCTAGGATAAAGACATTGGGAATGTATTGCCCATTAGACAAGCAAATCCATGTTCCACGTGTGCCCTTTCAGGCAAAGATTGGCCGACTTTCTAAGAAAGTTGGAACTGCCATCCAGGCCAGGGAGAATGCCAAGAAACCTCCAGAGGTGAGTGAAAATGGAGGCAATTGATCTTTCAACGATGACTGTGATTTCAGAGGGAACTTGCTTTTTTGAAAGATTGATGGTACCATTGGAACTATATACAAAGTGCTTTTCCCTATATTCATCAGGTACTGTTGCCACCTACCTCTACTCATGCCACAGCAACCACCCCAGCAGAATCAGCAATTCTCGGCCTGAGGTAAGTCATTGGTTTGAAGTGTAGCAGCGTGTCCCAATTAATCAGAGGAAAAAAACATTTCACCAGAGGGTAACCCAAAGAAATAGGTGCATTGACAACGAAGATTCAATTTGTCATTGAGTTATTTGGGATAAAAGCAAATGATTGGATTTACAGTGATGTCATACTGTATCTCTCAGCATCCACTTATGTTTGTGTTCACCATCATTCTCCACTGAGCAGCCTTTTGATCAGCTTCCTGAATCCTCTGCCTGTAATCATTTCCTCTCCTCCTTGTAAACAGAACAATGGGGAACAACACATCGGATCCAAAGCGTAATGATCAGAGCAGTCAAACCCCTACTCCTGTACGTAATGATCAGGGCAGTCAAACCCCTACTCCTGTACGTAATGATCAGGGCAGTCAAACCCCTACTCCTCTACGTAATGATCAGGGCAGTCAAACCCCTACTCCTGTACCCACAGGTGAGTAGGAGGGAGTTACTCTGTTGGCAGGTTTCTCTTTATCTTAATCTGTGTGTTTTCTCTAACCAACTGATAGTATTATTGTATACGGTCTCTTCTTTTTAAAAATCTCAATTTCTTTTTCCTCCACAAGCCTCCTTGCTACCTTCCCCCTCTTCCACAGCCTCAGCCGGATCTCAACCCACATCCCAAACCTTGATGCTGAGCACCTGTGTTACCCCAACACCTGGCCCGTCCGCCTTCCCTCTCCAGTCATTCCTCATACAGCTGCCTGGTGGAGGGACAGCCATCCTTACCAACCCAACCAACTCTCAGCTAATCCCAGTGTGTGCACTTCCCGCCATGACGAGTTCCACCGTGACACCCACCACTGCCTTCCTCCTACAGAGGACTACTCCCTACACCCCTGCTGCTCCCAAGCCCCCCTCTGCTTCTGCCCTCTTATCTCATTTCGCTGCCATACCCACAACCACGACTACACCCACTGACACACCAGCTGCCACAACGTCCCACATGACCACACCCATAACCACACCCACATGCAGGGCCACAACCACACCCTGGGCCACAACCATAACCACACCCACATGCAGGGCCACAACCACACCCTGGGCCACAACTGTAACCACACCCACATGCAGGCCCACACCCAGGGCCACAACCGTAACCACACCCAGGGCCACAACCGTAACCACACCCAGGGCCACAACCGTAACAACACCCAGGGCCACAACCGTAACAACACCCAGGGCCACAACCGTAACCACACCCAGGGCCACAACCGTAACCACACCCAGGGCCACAACCGTAACCACACCCAGGGCCACAACCGTAACCACACCCAGGGCCACAACCGTAACCACACCCAGGGCCACAACCGTAACCACACCCAGGGCCGTAACCACACCCAGGGCCACAACCATAACCACACCCACACGCAGGGCCACAACCACACTCTGTGCCACACCCAATGTCTCCCACCCTGGAGCCACTGGGACAGTCAGCAGGCCCAGCTCCGGTGTGTCTGTCTCCGTCTGTGAGTCCATTCGGCTTGTGTCTGTGACGAACTCCACTTCAACTTCATCCTTGCCAAGATTCTCAATGCCAGCCACCACAGGCACTCAACCCTCTGTGCGACCAGCTGCCTCTGTGCATCAAGCTGCCTCAGTACAACTAGCTGCCCCTGTACCACATGTGCCTGCGAAAACAGGTTAGCTTACACCTCAGAAGTTTGGTTTCTTATCTTGGAAGAGTAAATGTAAATAGTTTGTTTTGCCCAGATTCTCAGTGTCATTCTAACTGAGAAGCTGTTTTCCTACACTCCTATGTATGTAGGTAGTGAATCTACAAACCCTCCTTCAGACTCCACACAGGCATCTCATCCTGCCAAATCAGAAGCATTCATAGACCTGACGGAGGAGGAGGAGGAGGAGGAGGATGATGATGATGATGATGTTCTAGGTAAGATTGAAATTGCCTTTCTCTCCCGCTTCCTTTTGGTGAGCAGTATTTTATGATATTATAGAGGCCAGAAGTGCAGTGAGTTGTACATCTCCTGAAGTTGTCCCCATGTGTTGTGTGCAGTTACTGGAGTGCTGAAGGCTCCGATGGCTTTGAAGGCCTCACCCTCGCCTTCAACAGCGGGTCAGCGAACAACAGCCACACAGCAAACCTCCACTTCAGTCGGCACACAGGCCGGTAGGTGGTGTCTTGTGCCAACACTGTCTGTGGTTATGTTGACAGAATACCCAGATTGTTTTTCTCTTTTTATTTATTGTTTCAGTGAGGTCATCTCTTGGTCAGACTTCAGCTGTTGGGTCTCCGCATGCTGTTTATCATCGCCCCCTGCAGGTGAGACTACCAAATATTTGAAAGCAGAGCAACTGTCTTTCAATACATGCGCTGCGTTTCAAACTCATAAGACACACCCTCCTCCACTTACCCTCGCCTTATGCAATTGGGGGAATACCCGCGGCCGTCTTTGTCGTCAGTCCAAATGATTAGCCAAGCAAGGGAAGTTGGCAACGTAAGCCCCTCAGCCCTTGTATTTGATCGAGTTTGTGAGTGTACAATTATGTTCACTCCGGGGCCTGAAACGCCCCATAATTCAATTTGCGTTGATTGTACATCCGCTAAGAAAAGTCAGCCTAAACTTAAAACCAACATTAATATGGAGAGTCAACATACAAGTGTAAGTAAAAACAAATGTAAATAAGTTAGAAATGGTGCTACTAATGCACATGACGGCTTAAACACTTATCATAAAAGTAATGATGTTTTTGTTTGGTTAGCTTTTGGAAATGATGGCTTGCGCACAACTTTCCCTGACATCACACTTATACATTGTAGTTTTCGATGTATCTGATATAGTAGGATGGCTAACATTCGATGTCTGCGGAGGCGTTGTCTTCTAGCCAAGATATGAAATGCAAACATAATTGACTGTAGAGCATATAAGGCACACACAACAGCTACCAGTGGTTCCATGATGACTGAAAACAACCGTGAGATGAACGAGTGACACATTTCCGGGCAAGAGCGGACCATTTTAAAATGAATTCCTTCTTCCATTGCCCCTTGCCCTGCAAGTGTCAACTTGTCAGATGTCATGATATGTCATCAGAAGTGTCAACTTAATTTGAGGGCTGAGGGGAGAGGGTGTGTCTTTGTCTTTTAAGTGTTTGGAATGCAGCCATGGAATACTGCATGTTCCAGAATGTTTTCCAATTGGAAGAAAATGTACACATTGGCCTATAATCAACCAAAGAGAGTCAACATAGCAAATGAATGTGAAAGGCTGAGTGAAAGTTGTAACATTTTCATCAAATTAATCTTTCAGGGCTCCCCATCTAAAAGTGTTGCCTCGGCAACATCCACTTCTTCATCTTCCACACCTTGCCCCCAGCCCTCTCCCCTTCCCCCCTTGCCTGTCCCACCTCAAACTATCAGCCTGCCCCTCGAAGCGGCCAGCACCAGCCCTCCACAGCAGCCTCTGCTCAAAATAACCCGTGTTCCGAGCCAGAATGACGGCATCGTGCTCTCCTGGTCTGTGACTGAGGTAGACAGGAGCTGTGCTGCCGTGGACAGCTACCACCTGTACGCCTACCACCAGGACCACTCTGGCCCCAGCACACACCCCCTACTCTGGAAGAAGATCGGGGAGGTGAAGGCCTTGGCTTTGCCCATGGCCTGTACACTCACACAGTTTGTCTCTGGCTCCAAGTACTACTTTGCAGTCCGTGCCAGGGACGTGTTTGGTCGCTTTGGACCGTTCTGTGAGCCTCAGTGCACTGACGTCTTAACGTCCCCTTCACCGAAAGCTCCAATTTAACCACACGCTAAGAATTAAGTTAAAATGTATTGTGTCAAGTTAAAACAAGAGGAGAAATGTTGATTCTGTAGATTTTTTTTTTCTGGTTACTTAGAAAGCCAAAGTGAGGAGTTCAGTAAAGCTTCTGGCAAAACGAATTGCTCTGTTTTCAAATGAATGTGTTTGGTATTTGTTTTATCAGAATTGTGCACTCAAATCATATTTGAGCCCAGGTGTTTACAAGAGTGACTTATCATTGGAATGTTACTGGGAAATGTTGTTGCCCATCTTGGTGAAATCGGTTGGCCCCATGTGACCACTGTCTGCCTGCCGTGTGTCTGCCTACCACATGGTAGCAGCATTGTACCAAAATTGTATCTTCAACACAGGACGAGAGGATTTGAAAATCAAATCTGAAATGGCCTGGTCCCGTTTCTGAACGATTATGGACAAAGTATTCTTCTCCTTCTAGTTTCCTGAAGGTATTTGAAAACTCAAACTTTTCTTTGCAATTGTCAGTCTAACGGAAAGAACATACTATGAAGGGCAGAATGACCATGTGGTAATACCCAGTAGTTTTGCGTCTCATGAGAAATGAGCCTGCTAAAGCCTATGTGACCTCTCTTTTCCTCCTGCTCAATTCCTGCTACTGGGAAGGACAAGTTCTACAGTTAAATTATACATGAGCTAGGGCCTCCTGTGTATGTGGGCACGTCCTGGGACATTTTTTTTTATGGATGTAATTTAATATCGTTTTTTTACCTTTTTAATTTGGCATGAACAGAACCAGTCATGATTTTCATATTGTCGAACAAACAACTTAAAAAAGTACGCTACCTGCGCACGTCAACTCCAAAATAATTCCAGCATCCTAATATTTGATGAATAGATGAATGGAAAGAGACATCTGTTACGAAACACCAAAAAGTGTAATGACATTCTGTGATTTTCATTAGGTCTACACTTTTGTAGCCTGAATTTATTGATCCGTCTTTGACAAAAGGACTTTTTTTTTTTGTAGAAAGAAAAGTTGGGGCGACTGAAAAGGGGCTGAGAGATGGAACTATCCCGGGATGACAAGTGCAACCACGTGGATATATATATATATATATATTAAACCATGACCGGCAGGGGTGTTCGTTTAATTTGGAGTACGCTTTTATTTTAAGATTTACCTCTAGCAGTACAAATTGCATTTTAAAGAAATAGTAGAATTGTTTAATTAGTATTATTTAGTGACCCTGCCCCCCACCCCAAAGTTTGACTTTGTTGCATTTAGGGGGACTCATGTCTCATTCAGGGGTCTGAGACACTCCTGGGTCCCATCCAATTTATACTGTCTGTTGATCGTTTTATGCTCTGTCTGATAGGGACATGTAAAGTCTTAATGGCTGGTTAGAAACATGTAAATAAATGCATTGGACCTGACAACAGAAAGGACCAAGAAATATTCAGACTATTGTAATTGTTCATTAAAATGTTTGTAAACTATACTGGTATATTGATACTTGACTCTAGGGGGAGCTAGTCCCTTATCAGTTTTATTCACACTAACACCAGTTCCTAGACATTTATTGGAAAGGCACCCCCTCCTCCTCCACTCTCTCAATGCATACTAATGCTGCTAGAGGACCCTCCTCCCTCCCACCCAGATTTCTCAGGGATGGGCGGGAGAGGGGACAGATAGCATTTTCAGTTCAGTAAGGCAGGCAATACTTATAGCCCCATGTCTTTTTCAGTAAGCAATATTGATGAGCCACTGCAACATGTCTAACCTGTGTGAGTGGTATGTACTAGACCAGAGCTAGAGGAAAAGAACATGTTTTCATCTGGATGGGGAGGCTTGTTTTGTTGAAAGAAGAAAGAAGATGAGCTGGGAGGGGGAATAACTGGCAACTGCCATTCCCCCCTTCCACATAGAGACAAGAAAAAACGGAGGCTACTGGAGTATTTGTTTTTTTCTTTCGTTCTTTGTTCTTCTTCTTCCTCATCGCCTTGCTGGGAGGTGCTTTATCTTTTCATTTGCTTGCTCTCTCCGTCCTCTGCCTCCTCATCTATTTCTCCATTTACCTGGTCTACAATTTCTTCTATTTATGAACGAGAAAAGGAAGGAAAGAGATTTTTTTTCCTTTTTTAATTTCCTTATCCATTCTCCCTTCCCTTACCATTCCTATAACTCCCAATCTTTCCCCCGTCACCCACGCTCCCCCTCCCCCCCCATTTCTCCACTCACTGTCCACCCCATAACTTTGGCTAGTTTTTGAATCCACCAGTGTTTCAATTATCCAGATTTTTCCACCAGAAAAGACAAGCTGGTTGACACTATTGACCTTTTTCATGTTTTTACCTTTTCCTATTTTGTACCTCTTCTTCTCCCACAATCCTTTGCATCTCTATTTTGGGGATTCTTATTTATATTTATAGGTAGGTCTCTTAGTGTTTAGTGTCCGTCTCAATCTGTTTGTGTGTGTTACGCATCCACATAACACACACACACACATGTTAATCCACAGTATGGCTTGGTAGAGGAATGGTTCTTTCATCAAATCATTCAGCTGGTACTTGTTTTCATGACATGCCATCCCCCTATGCTCTTTCTCTCCATTCCAAACATCACCTTTTTGCTTTTGACCTCCATCAAAACCAAAGTGATTCATCCTGCAACGCCTTCCTCTCTTCTCAGAGGAGCACATTTTCTCTCACTGTATTGCACAACAGTCTCTTCTTCTCCCATTAAATGTGTAACTGCCTCCGTTTCCTTATATTGTATCATTTTACTCACACACAGGAGAAGACTAATGCAAGGTCCCAAGGCAAACTCCATATCTAGCAAAAAAGAAATAAACCAATATATTATATTGTTCCCATCTCATCCTGCACCTCTTATGAAACAACTGCTGTCTGATGAAGACTGTCAAACATTATCTGTAGATCTGCGCTTAATACTCACTTGTTTCTCATTCTACTGGTCTGTCACCTGTGTATGCATCTCTCTCTACCCCCCCCCTCCCCCTCTCCTATCACTCTCACTCCCTCTGACACACAAGCACTCCAAGATAATGGACTAAAACCCTTGCTGCAATTCTTTACCTTTCAGAGGATCTTTTTTTTTAATGCTTTTCTCATCTGTCGCTCTCATTTTAAGCGCCGTTCATCTCTATCCCATTGTTGTTTTCCACCTACACCCCCACACTTTTAATTATCCAATCATTTCTTTATTTGTTGCTCCATTTTTCATTTGCCATCAGAAAATGATTCACATATCCTAATGTTCTATACGTTAGAGGGTCCTTTTGCTTTTCTGATATAATTTGAGAGTTCTGTTTACTTATATGGGGAATCATTTTTGTGAGTTATTACTGGGACTACTGTGATATATTTTAGTTAAGGGGCAGGTAATTTAGTGTAATAATTTTTGTGAGTTAATACTGGGACTACTGTGATATATTTTAGTTAAGGGGCAGGTAATTCAGTGTAATTATTTTTGGAACAATGTTTAGCAATAGAAGCAAAGTGTTGACAGGGTGGTGAAAAGGTTGTAGGGAACTGGTTTATTCTGAACTAACCAAAAAACGTAGACTTTTTGGTGTGAGAGGGACAGAGAGGGTGAGAGAGGGACAGAGAGGGTGAGAGAGAGTGAGAGAGGGACAGAGAGAGTGAGAGAGGGAAAGAGAGAGTGTATTAAACATAGCAATAGACATATACATAGATAAGTAGAGCAAACCACAATTCATTCTCTCTCCACCTCTTTATATTTCATTTTGTTCTTGATGGAGAATGTTATGATTCTCCTCTACATTATATGAAGATATTGGGGAATGGGATTTTTTAAATAAATATTCTTCACAGTGATAAATGCATTCTGGATGTAGCTGTTTTCCTGAGGAATTACTCTGTCTCGGATTGGACTCCAAATGAAAGCCTCTAATTAACTGTTAATTGAAATTCAGGACTTTTTGGTGTTTTTTCTCTGAATGGACTAAAGCTGATTTTAATACTTTTTTCCACTATTGAATTTTAATGGGATTTTACTATCAAGGATTAAGGACTCTCATCTTTTATCTTCTAGTGATATATTTGTGATTGTTACAATTTCTCCTATCTACAAACACAATTACATTTAGAATCACTCCGTATTAAGGGTTAATTAGGTGAGTACAGTGTCTCACTTACACACAAACTATCTCTATTGCTCTTCATTTTCTTGTCATTGATTCAATGGTATGTGTGCACACATTTTGTCGTTCAATGTGGCTGTTAACATAAATACTCCAAGTCTTTCATACATAGCATTGCACCACAGTGTGTCGGTGTGTGTGATAGAGAGAGGTGGATATTGATCGAGTTGAATGGTGGATTATCGAAGATCAGTCATTTCCCCTAAAATCTACCAAAATTATAGATGTTTTCCTTGGGCCTTTAATACCTTGTTTGAGGTCTTATAGATGTTAGTCTGTCCATAAAATCAAAAACTCTGATCTCATCACAGTCTTTCTATACATTTAGGCTACGTAATCTGTTTCTGGGTCGTTCCACCAATAGTGCCCTTTGAGTCCCTTTGATACCTTTATAAGTTCCCTTTAATATAGACCACGTGGACAATTCTATATTCTATCTGTTCAATCTATCTGTTCAATTCAATACATTTCCCCATGTTTTCGCCATCATTGTAAAGCCATAGTTATTTTGTTGCTTTGACAGTCATTTCTGAAGATGATTATTTATTTCTCATGATTTATGTTTCCAATTTCCCTCATTTTAAAGTCAACCTGTTACGTGAACCCAAAAGGCACTTTATTGGTGGAATGACCCATCTCCACACCTCATAAACAAGCTTCTATTTCTTTGCCTATATCTGTACTCTGTACTCTTTAAACCTTCTCCCCACCCACTCTCCAATGCAGTTCTAGACACTTCGGTTAATGTACTGTGTGTGTGTGTGTGTGTGTGTGTCACTGTAAGGGAGCGAGAGTGAGTCCATTGCCCTTTCCGCCTACCTCTCCCTGCAGCTTATCCGGTGAATACATCATTATTTCAAAGGAAAACGTCAATGTGTCGCAACGTACGGTATTATGCACTTTTCTTTGTTGTCTGTTTCCGCTTTGAGTTGAGAGCCTCAGCTCCGTGTGTCTGCTGCAACACACCCGCCTGTCCATCCTTCATATGTCCTGTGTGTTTGACCCCTTTTCTCTAATTCACTTTCCTATCATTTGGCTGACAGGGTTTGGATTTATACTGTGTGCTGAGAATTGGTCAAGGTTACAGCTCCATACGCGTCAAATCCACCCGGGACTTGGTCTTGTAATGCTTGCCATTATCCATGGTGCGTTCTATTTTGACCCTACATGTGACTAAGAGTCTAGCTGCAGATGGGCCCATAAGCCCGTGTAGACTGTCATACCTGTCAGTAACATCGCAATGAGGCTAGATGGTTGGCCAATGTGTAGCTATGGGCTCAACCACAAGGTTCTTGTGGGTCTCCTAAAAGGAAAAAACAACAACAATGGGTAGAAAGTTGATTATCATTAAACTGATAGAATTGAATACAATGGTTTTTACTAGTGTTAACGTTTTATGTGTTTGTATGGGCCCATCCATCCCTTAGATTGTGGTTGTACCTGAAATGGTTGGACTGATCCTCTTGGGCTTCAATTCCACATGTTGTGTGGACTTTCTGTGGTCTGTGCATATCCTGAATATTTTCAGGTCCTCTGTAGCTCAGTTGGTAGAGCATGGGGCTTTGCAATGCCAGGACTGTGAGTTGGATCCCCGGGACCACCCGTATGTAAAATATTTGCATGCGTGACTGTAAGTCGCTTTAGATAAAAGTATCTGCTAAATGGCATATTATTATTTCCATAAATAGACATATTCTAAAATGCCATTTGGCACAGCAGGACCACTGGATGTGAATTATTCAGGATGCGTTCTGAAATTGTTTAACCTAAGTAACCATTTAAATACGCTGGAGTTTCATCCTAAAACATAGAAGTGTGCATATGATCTCCACCATCAAAAAGACAACGTTGTCCTGCATCTTCTACGTTTCATGTGCTGCAGCCGTTGCTGACTCAATAGCAAGACCAGGAGACAGCAGGGGCTGTGAACATTCAGAATCTCCATTCAACCTCCCGTAATCTTTGTCACTCGCTATGCTGTCTAACACAGACAGGGCCTAACCCATGTCTTAGGCCTACTTCTTCCCTAAGATTATGAAACCATCTCAAACTTAGAGTAGTCTGTCAGTCTCCCTCTCATTCAACCCACTGAATGCATCTGTGGATCAGACACTGGGCTTGCTCACTTGGTGATTGGAGGGAGCTACAGTATATGGGGCGAGGAGACTATTTATTGGCAGTTTATTCACTCCAAGACTGGAGAATATGGGTCATGATCTGCTATAAAAAGTCTGTTTAATAATTCATCATAGCTGATTAAGAAGAGTCGTATTGACACAACAACGTAAGAGAGGCTATAACTACAGGAAAATGTGTACAGCATTTATATCATTTTGTGTGTATTAATGGGTAGAAATAGTGGCTGGATGGTAGCTTTCTCTATTATTTTTCTCTAACGTTTCCATTTAGGGTCACCCTCTTGGTTTATGTGTTAAGTGTATGTCACTGTGAATATGTTGTGTACAGCATGTGTCGGTGTGAGGCCTATCAATCTATTAAATATAGAACTTATCTGTTTCCCTAGAGACATAGTTCATTATTTATCAGCATATTTAATTCATAATTTATTTACCTAAAGTATGGCCTATGCAACATGCCCTTGAACAGACAAATCCACTTTCATTCATTGAGAAATTGCTTGTAGGGTATTTTGAGATATGCATGGGTATAATTAGGATTAATAAAAGTTATTCATTACACTCCTGCTGTACTAAGGGGGAATGGAGACAATTTAGTACATACAGTGCATTTTGGTAAAATACATAATTGCTTGTACTGAAGGGAAACAGCATCACTTGTTGGCCTCGTCAGTGTAGAGAAGCGTCAGGTGTGGTTGTGTGCAAGCACCAATCAGAGTGCCTGCTGGAATTTGGACCTACACTGGGTATAAAGAGCCGAGTGTTCTAATGGAAGCTCTCATTCACTGTCTGTCTGACCCAGCAAGAAAGCACATGCCTATCTCGAAGTTCCCATGAATCACATTTAGGACCTCTGAAGCCTATTGCCAAATTCACCATGTGTGTGGTTGCACTTCCATTTATGTGTTCCCATCCTCCCTATTCCTTGTTCATCAATAACAGATCCGCTGCAGTCAGATGGAAACTCTATAGCAACAAATACGCATCGCAGAAAAGGGGTAAAATAAGAAAAGTAGAGCTTTGGAGAGCAATTACATTGAACATCGCTTTACACTGTGACCCAACAAGGATTTAGCGCTCGTGCCGTTTTCCCTGAAACCACTGAGTGTTTTGAGGCGCGAAAATCCAACTACATTCTCAATCAACTGATAGAAAGGATTAGGATTTAGCGAAGAGATAAATCAAAGGAAGGTTCATTTTGAATCTCTCCACACCGTTCATGCTCTGCCAAATTCGGTAATAAATGCTCCATTTCATGAGGTATCGGAGCCAATATGTGTCAATTAATATTCTCAATTTAACACTGAAAAAGCTATAGAGTAGGCCGGACAGGAGGGAGATAAACTAAACTTGAAATCCGAGTCAATTACACATAAAAAAAAAACAGGAGAGCAGTACATTCTACAGGAGAGCAGTACATTTGGAAAGGTTGTTGTCTAACCTTTACAACCAGGGTCAGTGTCATGTACAGTGTTTTATAGCGTAGTTTAACCATGTACCATGAGTAAAATGACATCCCTACTCTCTGATAATTGAAAACATGTCACATTGAGCCAGGACTCCATAGTCTTGGGGGGGGGGGGGGTAGCCTACTCAGTAATATTTTGTAATGTTCACACATACAGTGCCTTCGGAAAGTATTCAGACCCCTTGACTTTTTCCACATTTTGTTACTTTACAGCCTTATTCAAAATGTATTTACTCAGTACTTTGTTGAAAAACCAGTGATTACAGCCTCGAGTCTTCTTGGGTATGGCGCTACAAGCTTGGCATACTTGTATTTGGGGAGTTTCTCTCATTCTTCTCTGCAGATCCTCGCTGCACAGCTATTTTCAGGTCACTACAGAGATGTTCGATCGGGTTCAAGTCTGGGCTCTGGCTGAGCCACTCAAGAACATTCAGAGACTTGTCCAGAAGCCACGCCTGCGTTGTCTTGGCTGTGTGCTTAGGGTCGTTGTCCTGTTGGATGGTGAACCTTTGCCCCAGTCTGAGGTTGTCAGAGCTCTGGAGCAGGTTTTCATCAAGTATCTCTCTGTACTTTGCTCCGTTCATCTTTCCCTCATTCCTGACTAGTCTCCCAGTCCCTGGCGCATAAAAACATCCCTGCAGTATGATACTGCCACCACCATGCTTCACCATAGGGATGGTGCCAGGTTTCCTCCAAACGTGGCATTCAGGCCAAAGAGTTCAATCTTGGTTTCATCAGATCAAAGAATCTTGTTTCTCATGGTCTGAGAGTCTTTAGGTGCCTTTTGGCAAACACCAAGCGGGCTGCCATGTGCCTTTTACAGAGGAGTGGCTTCTGTCTGGCCACTCTACCATAAAGGCCTGATTGGTGGAGTGCTGCAAAGATGGTTGTCCTTCTGGAAGATTCTCCCATCTCCACAGAGGAACTCTGGAGCTCTGTCAGAGTGACCATCGGGTTCTTGGTCACCTCCCTGGCAAAGGCCCTTCACCCCCGATGGCTCAGTTTGGAATAGTCTTGGTGGTTCCAAACTTCTTCCATTTAAGAATGATGGAGGACACTGTGTTCTTGGGTACCTTCAATTCTGCAGACAGTTTTTGGTACCCTTCCCCAGATCTGTGCCTCAACACAATCCAGTCTCAGAACTCTACAGACAATTCCTTTGACCTCATGGCTTGGTTTTTGCTCTGACATGCTTTGTCAACAGAGGGAGGTGTATGCCTTTCCAAATAATGTCCAATCAATTGAATTTACCACAGGTGGGCTCCAATCAAGTTGTAGAAACAACTCAAGGATGATCAATGGAAACAGGATGCACCTGAGCTAAATTTGAGCGAAGGTTCTAAATACTTACGTAAATAAGGTATTTTAAAAATAATAATAATAATAATGTTTTCGCTTTGTCATTATGGGGTATTGTGTGTAGATTGATGAGAATTTTTTTTAATTTAATGGTGGCCTGAGCCTTCAACTGACCTGAGCCCTAGGACCATGCCCCAGGACTACCTGACATGATGACTCCTTGCAGTCCACCTGACCGTGCTGCTGCTCCAGTTTCAACTGTTCTGCCTTATTATTATTATTATTATTAGACCATGCTGGTCATTTATGAACATTTGAACATCTTGGCCATGTTCTGTTATAATCTCCACCCGGCACAGCCAGAAGAGGACTGGCCACCCCACATAGCCTGGTTCCTCTCTAGGTTTCTTCCTAGGTTTTGGCCTTTCTAGGGAGTTTTTCCTAGCCACCGTGCTTCTACACCTGCTTCTACACCTGCATTGCTTGCTGTTTGGGGTTTTAGGCTGGGTTTCTGTACAGCACATTGAGATATCAGCTGATGTACGAAGGGCTATATAAATACATTTGATTTGATTTGATTTAATGCATTTTAGAATAAGGCTGTAATGTATAATATTTAACATTTTGTTTGGGGGAAGGTGGTGAATAGCCTTCTCAGTATTATCTTGTAATGTTACCCTATAGGACTAGATGCTTAAAATAACCTTGTTTTGACATGACATGACATGAACATTTGTAGAAGTAGCCTAGTAAGCCATTGACTCCACCCCATCCATTTAATGGATTCCTTTTTCATAATGCTAAAAATACTGTAGGCCTACAGTGAGTGAAAAAAGTATTTGATCCCCTGCTTTTGTACATTTGCCCACTGACAAAGAAATGATCAGTCTATAATTTTAATAGTAGGTTTATTTGAACAGTGAGAGACAGAATCCAGAAAAACGCATGTAAAAAATGTTATAAATTGATTTGCATTTTAATGAGGGAAATAAGTATTTGACCCCCTCTCAATCAGAAAGATTTCTTGCTCCCAGGTGTTTTTTATACAGGTAACGAGCTGAGATTAGGAGCACACTCTTAAAGGGAGTGCTCCTAATCTCAGTTTGTTACCTGTATAAAAGACACCTGTCCACAGAAGCAATCAATCAATCAGATTCCAAACTCTCCACCATGGCCAAGACCAAAGAGCTCTCCAAGGATGTCAGGGACAAGATTGTAGACCTACACAAGGCTGGAATGGGCTACAAGACCATCGTCAAGCAGCTTGGTGAGAAGGTGACAACAGTTGGTGCGATTATTCACAAATGGAAGAAACACAAAAGAACTGTCAATCTCCCTCGGCCGTGGGCTCCATGCAAGATCTCACCTCGTGGAGTTGCAAGGATCATGAGAACGTTGAGGAATCAGCCCAGAACTACACGGGAGGATCTTGTCAATGATTTCAAGGCAGCTGGGACCATAGTCACCAAGAAAACAATTGGTAACACACTATGCCGTGAAGGACTGAAATTCTGCAGCGCCTGCAAGGTCCCCTTGCTCAAGAAAGCACATATACATGCCCGTCTGAAGTTTGCCAATGAACATCTGAATGATTCAGAGGACCACTGGGTGAAAGTGTTGTGGTCAGATGAGACCAAAATTGAGCTCTTTGGCATCAACTCAACTCGCTGTGTTTGGAGGAGGAGGAATGCTGCCTATGACCCCAAGAACACCATCCCCACCGTCAAACATGGAGGTGGAAACATTATGCTTTGGGGGTATTTTTCTGCTAAGGGGACAGGACAACTTCACCGCATCAAAGGGATGATGGACAGGGCCATGTACCGTCAAATCTTGGGTGAGAATCTCCTTCCCTCAGCCAGGGCATTGAAAATGGGTCGTGGATGGGTATTCCAGCATGACAATGACCCAAAACACACGGCTAAGGCAACAAAGGAGTGGCTCAAGAAGGAGCACATTAAGGTCCTGAAGTAGCCTAGCCAGTCTCCAGACGTTAATCCCATAGTAAATATGTGGAGGGAGCTGAAGGTTCGAGTTGCCAACGTCATCCTCGAAACCTTAATGACTTGGAGAAGATCTGCAAAGAGAAGTGGGACAAAATCCCTCCTGAGATGTGTGCAAACCTGGTGGCCAACTACAAGAAACGTCTGACCTCTGTGATTGCCAACAAGGGTTTTGCCACCAAGTACTAAGTCATGTTTTGCAGAGGGTTCAAATACTTATTTTCCTCATTAAAATGCAAATCAATTTATACAATTTTTGATTTTTTTGTTGTTATTCTGTCTTTCACTGTTCAAATAAACCTACCATTAAAATTATAGACTGATAATTTCTTTGTCAGTGGGCAAACGTACAAAATCAGCAGGGGATCAAATACTTTTTTCCCCTCAATGTATCTCTAGCCCGTTCATAGACGGTCATGTTAAACGTACAGTGCCTTCAGAAAGTACACACCCCTTGACATTTTCACATTTTGTTGTGTTACAGCCTGCATTTAAAATTGATTCAATTGAGATTGTTTTGTCACTGGCCTGCACACAATACCCTATAATGTCAAAGTGGAATTATGTTTTTCGAAATGTTTACAAATTCATTTAAAATGAAAAGCTGAAATGTCTTGCGTCAATAAGTACCCTTTGTTATGACAAGCCTAAATAAGTTCAGGAGTGAAAATGTGCTTAACAGGTCACATAATAAGTTGCATGGACTCACTCTGAATGACTACCTTATCTCTGTACCCTACACATAAAATGATCTCTAAGGTCCCTCCGTCGGGCCTCCCGAGTGATGCAGTGGTCTAAAGCACTGCATCGCAGTGCTAGCTGTGTCACTAGAGATTCTGGGTTTGAGTCTGAAATGTTGTGCAGAAATTTGTTTTACATCCCTGTTAGTGAACATTTCTCCTTTGCCAAGATGATCCATCCACCTGAGAGGTGTGACATATCAAGAAGCTGATTAAACAGCATGATCATTACACATGTGCACCTTGTGCTACAGAAAATAAAAGGCCACATTAAAATGTGCAGTTTTGTCACACAACACAATGCCAAAGATGTCTCACGTTTTGAGGGAGCTTGCAATTGCCATGCTGACTGCAGAAATGTCCACCAGAGCTGTTGCTAGATAATTTAATGTTAATTTCTCTACCATAAGCCACCTCCAACTTCGTTTTGGAGAATTTGGCAGTACATACAAATGGCCTCACATTTGCAGACCACGTTTAACCACACCAGCTCAGGACCTCCACATCTGGCTTCTTCACCTGCAGGATTGTCTGAGACCAGCCACGCGGATAGCTGATGAAACTGTGGGTTTGCACAACCAAAGAATTTCTGCAGAAACTGTCAGAAACCATCTCAGGGATGCTCATCTGCTTGCTCGTCGTCCTCACCATAGTCTTGACCTGACTGCAGTTCGCCGTCGTAACCAACTTCAGGGGCAAATGCTCTCCTTCAATGGTCACTGGCACACTGGAGAAGTGTGCTCTTCATGGATGAATCCCGGTTTCACCTGTACCGGGCAGATGGCAGACTGCATGTATGGTGTTGTGTGGGTGAGCGGTTTGCTGATATCAGTGTTGTGAACAGAGTGCCCCATGGTGGCGTTAGAGTTAGGGTATGGGCAGGCATAAGCTACGGACAATGAACACAATTTTGTCGATGGCAATTTGAATGCACAGAGATACTGTGACGAGATCCTGAGCCATTCACCTCATGTTTAAGCGGAATAATGCACGGCCCCATATTTCAAGGATCTGTACACACTTCCTGGAAGCTGAAAATGGCACAGTTCGTCAATGGCCTGCTTACCAGACGTCATCCATTGAGCATGTTTGGGATGCTCTGGATCGATGTGTATGACAGCATGTTCCAATTCCCTCCAATATCCAGCAACTTCTAACAGCCATTGAAAAGGAGTGGGACAACATTCCAAAGGCCACAATCAACAACCTGATAAATTCTATGCGAAAGAGATGTCACACTGCATGAGGCAAATGGTGGTCACACTAGATACTGACTAGTTTTCTGATTCACGCCCCTACCCTATTTAAGGTATATGTGACCAACAGATGGTTCCAAAGAAGTTTGAAACCACCAAGACTCTTCCTAGAGCTGGCTGCCTGGCCAAACTGAGCAATCGGGGGAGAAGGGCCTTGGTCAGGGAGGTGACCAAGAGCCCAATGGTCACTCTGACAGAGCTCCAGGAGAGATGGGAGAATCTTCCAGAAGGATAATCATCTCTGCAGCACTCCACCAATCAGGCCTTTATGGTAGAGTGGCCAGACAGAAGCCACTCCTCAGTAAAAAGCACATGGCAGCCCGCTTGGTGTTTTCCAAAAGGCATTTAAAGTACTCTCAGATCATGAGAAACGAGATTCTCTGGTCTGATGAAACCAAGATTGAACTCTTTGGCCTGAATGCCAAGCGTCACATCTGGAGGAAACCTGGCACCATCCCTACAATGAAGCATGGTGGCAGCATCATGCTGTGTGGATGTTTTACAGTGTCAGGGACAAGGACACTAGTCAGGATCGAGGGAAAGATGATCGGAGCAAAGTACAGAGAGATCCTTGACGAAAACTTGCTCCAGTGCGCTTAGGACCTCAGACTGGGGCGAAGGACAATGACCCTAAGCACACAGCCAAGACAACACAGGAGTGGCTTTGGGACAAGTCTCTGAATGTCCTTGAGTGACCCAGCCAGAGACCGGACTTTCACCCGATCAAACATCTCTGTAGAGACCTGAAAACAGCTGTGCAGCGACACTACCCATCCAACCTGAGAGGTTGAGAGGATCTGCAGAGAAGAATGGGACAAACTCCCCAAATACAGGTGTGACAAGTTTTATACCCAAGAAGAATCAAGGCTGTAATCGCTGCCAAAGGTGCTTCAACAAAATAATGAGTAGGGTCTGAATACTTACGTAATATTTAAGTTTTGAATTTTTTATAAAATTGCAGAAATGTCATAATGACAAAATGCTTTGTCATTATGGGGTATTGTGTGTAGATTGATGAGGGGGTAAAACGATTTAATCAATTTTAGAATAAGGCTGTAACGTAACAAAATGTGGAGAAAGTCAGTGCGTCTGAATACTTCCCGAAGGCATTGTAAATCTGCTTGAAAATCTACCAATGATCAACAACCAATTTGACAGAGCTTGAACAATTTTGAAACGAATAGTGACAGGCATATTTACCCAGATAGACTCACAGCTGTAATTGCTGACAAAGGGGATTCTAACAGGTATTGATTCAGAGGATTAAATACTTATCTAATCAAGATATATTACGTTTTTTATGTTTCATACATTTTTATGTTTCATACCATTTTTTCTCCACTATGACTACAGTATTTTTTGTAGATCATTGACAAACAGTTACAATTAAATACATTTTAATCCCTCTTTACAGCAAAATATGAAAAAAGTGAATACTATCTGAAGGCACTGTATACCGTCTGTCCATAAACCTGTCTGCCGCCCAAGACAAAGTCTCCGACGCTGTTCTGAAGCTTTGTCTGAACGTCACTATGCCTCGCTTGCCATACGGTTTTGGAAACATGTAGAACTTAACTTTCACATCAGTGAGAAAGAATAATAATACATCAAAAAACTACTTTAAACAGTGTACAGTAAGTGTATATTTTGCATTTGTGAAGTTATTTTGATTTGAGAATAGAGGGCTTTAAATTTCCAAAAATGGATCGCAAGCGAGGATTATTAACGTTTTCAAACGTTAAACAGAGCATCGGGATTGTAGTTAACATGGACCCTGCTGTGGTCTGTACCTTCAGCTGAGAACCCAGGAGTGGGAAGCTGTAAGTCCCTTTAGGCTAGCTCTTGAGAACCCAAGGATGGCCAATCTCAAATGCCTATGTACACGATTATATCAAGACATCAATGTAGTATGAAATAAAATCCAGGACCAAAAATATGGCTCATGTTATCTGATGTGTCTCATACCTTATTGATGTGTTGAGTCTTTTTCCTTCCATTTACACACGCTCTTTGGATATTCAGGCCTGCATGCACAGTATCATCATAGCCATCAAAATGTAAATGAACTGTCATAATGTAATACATACTTCAATGCTACTTGGTTTGTACAGTCGTGGCTAAAAGTTTTGAGAATGACAGAAATATTAATTTCACAAAGTCTGCTGCCTCAGTTTGTATGATGGCAATTTGCATATACTCCAGAATGTTATGAAGAGTGATCAGATGAATTGCAATTGAATTGCAAAGTCCCTCGTTGCCATGCAAATGAACTGAATCCCAAAAAACATTTCCACTGCATTTCAGCCCTGCCACAAAAGGACCAGCTGATATCATGTCAGTGATTCTCTCGTTGACACAGGTGTGAGTGTTGACGAGGACAAGGCTGGAGATCACTCTGTCATGCTGATTGAGTTCGAATAACAGACTGGAAGCTTAAAAAGGAGGGTGGTGCTTGGAATCATTGTTCTTCCTCTGTCAAACATGGTTACCTGCAAGGAAACACGTGCCGTCCTCATTGCTTTGCACAAAAAAGGCTTCACAGGCAAGGATATTGCTGCCAGTAAGATTGCACCTAAATCAACCATTTATCGGATCAACAAGAACTTCAAGAAGAGCTGTTCAATTGTTGTGAAGAAGGCTTCAGGGCACCCAAGAAAGTCCAGCAAGCGCCAGGACCGTCTCCTAAAGTTGATTCAGTTGCGGGATCGGGGCACCACCAGTACAGAGCTTGCTCAGGAATGGCAGCAGGCAGGTGTGAGTGCATCTGCACACACAGTGAAGCAAAGACTTTTGGAGGATGGCCTGGTGTCAAGAAGTGCAGCAAAGAAGTCACTTCTCTCCAGGAGAAACATCAGGGACAGACTGATATTCTGCAAAAGGTACAGGGATTGGACTGCTGAGGACTGGGGTAAAGTCATTTTCTTTAATGAATTCCCTTTCCGATTGTTTGGGGCGTCCGGACATAAGCTTGTCCGGAGAAGACAAGGTGAGCGTTACCATCAGTCCTGTGCCATGCCAACAGTAAAGCATCCTGAGACCATTCATGTGTGGGGTTGCTTCTCAGCCAAGGGAGTGGGCTCACTCATAATTTTGCCTAAGAACACAGCCATGAATAAAGAATGGTACCAACACATCCTCCGAGAGCAACTTCTCCCAACCATTCAGGAAGAGTTTGGTGACGAACAATGCCTTTTCCAGTATGATGGAGCACCTTGCCATAAGGCAAAAGTAAGTGTCTCGGGGAACAAAACATTGATATTTTGGGTCCTTGGCCAGGAAACTCCCCAGACCTTAATCCCATTGAGAACTTGTGGTCAATCCTCAAGAGGCGGGTGGACAAACAAAACCCTACAAATTCTGACAAACTTCAAGCATTGATTATGCAAGAATGGGCTGTCATCAGTCAGGATGTGGCCCAGAAGTTAATTGACAGCATGCCAGGGCGGATTGCAGAGGTCTTGAAAAAGAAGGGTCAACAAATATTGACTCTTTGCATCAACTTCATGTAATTGTCAATACAATCCTTTGACACTTGTGAAATGCTTGTAATTATACTTCAGAATTCCATAGTAACATCTGTCAAAAATATCTAAAGACACTGAAGCAGCAAACTTTGTGAAAATTAATATTTGTGTCATTCTCAAAACTTTTAGCCACGACTGTAGATGTAACAGGTTCCTGTGTTATCATTCAATGACAGAGCTGTTTTAAAGTTTTTGATTAGGCTATTGTGATGCATCTCTTTCTTGTCTTTTTCCATGTGTGTGCATCTCAGTTCACCCTCCCTCAGTCTGAGGCTATGAGAGGGAGAGAGGAGTCCCAGGCCTCACCATCATGCTACTTCTGAGAAGCAGGGATGACATTTTGGCTGCCAATACACAAGGTAGGACACACTGATGGACCTTTTTTAGACTATCATTGTCTTACAGCAACTACCCACACAACCCATCTCACCCCTGAGTGTGTGTGTTAGTCACACACTGTAGTTTACACACTGGGGATACGGTATGTATGAGAGTTTGTCTCGTGTTGATATTCTTCTGCTCGTCTGTGAAAATGAGTCAACAACATCATCTCAAATTCTACAACATCTCCAGGTTTACACATTTTCGGTCTCCCATAAAACTGTAATCTCCAGCATAAACATATCAATGTGGAGATGGTTTGTGGTGGTAGTGGTGCAGGGTGAGACCTGCAGGCCTTGTGGTGGAAAGGGGCACAGGATTTTAGCGTGGTGAGCTTTTTGATCGAAGGACTGCGTCAGTGTGTGAGCTTTACTTGGTTATTCAACCTGACCCAGCCGCTATTGACTACTGGCTTAATTTGCATGGCTCTACGGATATTGATCAAGCAATTAAAGGATTTGTTGAATGAGATTTTGTGACAAAAGGGTGTGCCCATCTGTGTGTATATTGAGTTCAGATGTTGTATGTAGGCCTATGCGTGTCTGTGTTTTGTTATGTGTGATAAGATGAAGAAGACATTTGTTATTCCCTGAAGTCCGACTGAGATTGGGCTCGCTACATATATGAATACAGAAACAGTAAATAATGGCCCATAAACAGCTATTACCAACCAGAGCCATTATCATATTTTTCATATTTTCCTCTTTGCAATGCGTTCAGCTCATCTCTCTCTCAATACTCGTTCCCTCTCTCATGTGCATCCTCCGACTCTCACTATCATTTTGACTTTGAACGTACGCTCTCCCCCTTTTCCACCCTCCTATCGTCTTTTTCTCCGTGCACTGTTAATCGGGCATGACTTTCAAGAGACTGAGCCACCATACTGAGTGTGAGACTGAGAAACTAAATGATTCTCTTACGGGCTCTAGATGTGAGCACACTACAAATGCTATTACTACTATGACTGAAAAGCACCGCCCTTAACAACGGCCTTCTTTACTGTTCATGGAACACTCTATACTGTGTTACTAACGGTTGATGTTGCATTATTAGACCAAGCATTGATATAGAACATAACCAAATCAGCAATATTATTGAATAATATTATCCATTTCACTACTCCGTTTCAACTCCACTGACTTTTACATCGAGTGTGTTTAAGCCTTTTTAATAGCAATATTTTTTAGACATGTGGCTATTAGGCCTAAATCCAATCATTTTTTTCACTCTAATCTTTTATGAAGCTTAGAAACTAAACAGGACATTTTAGAATAATGGTTTGAATAAGGATATTGGTCTATCAGAATTCTAGTTCATAGATCGGTTTTTAGGTCTTATCTATAGCTCATGTATACCTATTACAAATGGGATTTATTCTCTTTGTTGTATTACTGTAGTCTTTATCATTGCCATGCACAGTTATGTTTCAGTGCTCTGCGGCCTGGCTCTTGTGTTAGTCATTTTTCTTTTGACTGATGGAGAGAATGGTCCCGAAGCAGATGGAGAGCAAGATAATAGATTGCTATTTGAGCTGGTAGAAAGGAAACCTTTTAAAATGGTGTTTTCTTTTACTAAGTCATCAAAGCGGTTTAAAAATAGACTCTCGAGCAGCACGTACAGGTATGGATCCCAACACATGTCAGAGGTAGACATGCAGTGGCATATACAATACAATACAGCTGCAACCTTTGATCTTGAAAATAGTCTGAAATATTCTAAAATAAGCACACTCTACCCTCCCCCTCACCATAAAACCCAATTAAAAGATAAAGGATGAGTAGGACTTACTACACATGGAGTTATGTATCTTGTCAATATCTTGACATCTGCTCCAGTGTTTTATACTGCTTTACCCTCTTTGCTGAATAGAAAGAGAGAGAGAGAATGTTTCTTTCAACTTATCCATAAAAGGAGGCAAAATTGATATCCTGAAAGTTAGTTAGCATAAAGGAGGAGGGAAGGATAGTGAAGAGACTAAGACTATTCTTCAAGTTTCTGAAGATGAACATAGGCCTAGATATAGTAGATTTGGGAATAGAATGGCTATTGATTGTCTGTTGCTTATGTTTGATAGCTTGTGAGAGTATGGTGTGGTGTGTATTGGATCATCAACAATACTATTTCAATATTGTAGGCCTATTTGTGAATATTCGGGACATATAAAAACAAATGATTACTGTGTAGTCTTTCTAGGTTAGGATCTGTGGAATATATTCAACATCAATCTGGCTAATATCCAATTATTGAAGAATGTAGTGGCTGTTGTAGAATTATACGGAAACTATTGGCTTCAATAGGTTTTATTGCAGAGGTAATGCTATCAATGAATATTAATTGGATCTACCAGAATCACCTTTTTAGATTGACCTGACACATGTCAGGCTGAGCATAGAACTGACTGAATTGTCAACAGGAATCAATACACCTTCACTCATCCTTGTCTCCACAGAGGAACATAAGTCACCTGGAAAACTGCCTCGAGACCCAATCATTAGCTGAGCATTGAATTCCAACATTTGCTTTGGTGACATCTGTTACCTTCAGGCACTTCTTTGGATACTACCGTGTCGAGACTTCAGAGGTGTATGTTGATGCTCCAGTTGCTGTATGTATGTATGGAAAAACCTACATGCACATAGCTTTGAACAGTTGTACAGTTGAAGTCAGAAGTTTACATACACCTTAGCCAAATACATTTAAACTCAGTTTTTTTATAATTCCTGACACTTAATCCTTGTAAAAAAATCCCTGTCTTAGGTCAGTTAGGATCAGCACTTTATTTTAAGAATGTGAAATGTGAGAATAATAGTTGAGAGAATGATTTATTTCAGCTTGTATTTCTTTCATCACATTCCCAGTTAGTATTTGGTAGCATTGCCTTTAAATTGTCTAACTTGGGTCAAACGTTTTGGGTAGACTTCCACAAGCTTCCCACAATAAGTTGGGTGAATTTTGGACCATTCCTCCTGACAGAGCTGGGTAACGGAGTCAGGTTTGTAGGCCTCCTTGCTCACAAACGCTTTTTCAGTTCTGCCCACAACTTTTCTATAGGATTGAAGTCAGGGCTTTGTGATGGCCACTCCATTACCTTGACTTTGTTGTCCTTAAGCCATTTTGCCACAACTTTGGAAGTATACTTGGAGTCATTGTTCATTTGAAAGACCCATTTATGACCAAGCTTTAACTTCGTGACTGATGTCTTGAGATGTTGCTTCAATATATCCACATAATTTTCCGTCCTCATGATGCCATCTATTTTGTGAAGTGCACCAGTCCTTCCTGCAGCAAAGCACCCCCACAACATTATGCTACCACCCTGTGCTTCACAGTTGGGATGGTGTTCTTTAAGCTTGCAAGCCTCCCCCTTTTTCCTCCAAACATAATGATGGTCATTATGGCCAAACAGTTATATTTTTGTTTTATCAGACTTAAGGACATTTCTCCCAAAAGTGCGATCTTTGTCCCCATGTGCAGTTGCAAACCGTAGTCTGGATTTTTTATGGCGGTTTTGGAGAAGTGGCTTCTTCCTTGCTGAGCGGCCATTCAGGTTATGTCGATATAGGACTCGTTTTACTGTGGTTATAGATACTTTTGTGCCTGTTTCCTCCAGCATCTTCACAAGGTCCTTCGCTGTTGTTCTGGGATTGATTTGCACTTTTCGCATCAAAGTTTTTTTCTGAGTTCTTGATTGATTTCTTTTGATTTTCCCATTATGTCAAGCAAGATGAACTGAGTTTGAAGGTAGGCCTTGAAATACATCCCGAGGTACACCTCCAATTGACTCAAATGATGTCAATTAGCCTATCAGAAACTTCTAAAGCCATGACATCATTTTCTGGAATTTTCAAAGCTGTTTAAAGGCACAGTCAACATAGTGTATGTAAACTTCTGTCCCACTGGAATTGTGATACAGTGAAATAATCTGTCTGTAAACAATTGTTGGAAACTTTACTCGTGTCATGCATAAAGTAGATGTCCTAACCGACTTGCCAAAACTATAGTTTGTTAGTAAGAAATTTGTGGAAGGGCTGAAGACGAGTTTTAATGACTCCAACCTAAGTGTATGTAAACTTCCGACTTCAACTGAACCTATTTTCCTCTCCACCCAAAGGCTGTGGTGTTTTTATGTGTGAAGAATGTTTTCTTCTCATTCTGCTGTACAATGCTGACGTAGGTCGGCATCTTTAGATATCTCTATCTATCAACACAGCAATGGTGTTATTACTCAGCAATGATGTTATTACTCAGCAATGAAGTTGGGGTGCTGGACATACAAATCCAGGCCTTGCTGCATGTAACTTGAGCCACAGGGAGTTTGTTTTATTCAAATGTCCCACACGTATTTGAAGTAACAAAAATGTTCACAGACTAACCACAGCTTTAAAGTGAACACTCTGTTTGAATATGCCAGGATAAGTTCTATATTTGCTGTATGGGATTACCTTAGCTTTTTCTACGGTCATAAATCTTACAAATGTGAAAGTAATGTTATTCAACATTTTTACATTTGCTTAACTACAGAGGCAGTGGTCTCTGGGTAGAAATTAAAGCTTTGAGATGGACTGTAGTTTAATTCATCCTATCATTGAAATAGTCTATTTTCCTAGATGCAATAGTCCACATACAGTATTTTGTACATTACTCTGTGTTCTGATACATTATAAGGTTGCCATATCCACCAAGCAAAACACTTACATTCCCAAAAGCCCGTTTGTGATGTCACAGTCATGAAATGTACAATACAAATATCCCACTGGTATTATCCTCCCACTGGTATTGAAATGTCATAGTTAATGGACACTTTGCTGGAGTAACCCCGCCAGCCAGCAACCCCTGCCACCCTAAGGAGTCAGAAGGATTGATGTGACTAGTAGATAATATTAGAAGTTATTGATTGGACTGTGTTAGGGAAAATTGCCCCCAGGAATTTTCCTAACAAATTCCCTAGCACAACTGCCAATAGGAACCTAATTCTCCCCTGAGAGATTACCATCCAGTTACTGTCAAGATCTGTGAAATGTGGCAGCAAAGAGCTGTGAGTGTTGGGCATATATTAGACATATATGTTAGACATATATTTACCACTGAGAGGAATAACTGGTTGAGCCTCTCTCTGACCTATGTTAGGGAGAGGGAGCGATGTCTTGATGAAACAATGACACGTCCAAGGATGTTACATTGTATAGAAGTTGCCACACTGTCACCAGCATCGAGTAGAATTGAAAACAAGGGGGTTCAATCTCAACACGCTCGTCAAAGTGTGTGATACTATAATATCTGAGAACAGCCAATGCAGCACAACATCATCATTTAAAGCACTCTGGTGTAAATAATTGCATGTATTCAATCAATTTCACGTGTAATTCTCATTGATTACTGAAGCCGAACATGGTTGAGAGCTAATGAATATTGTTTATCAAGGTTGGATTATAAAAGCACAGCACCACCGCTTTGCCCTGTGGATGTCACCCTCCCACAGATTCATTTGCACAGATTTAGTCTAACCACTGTATTACAGGGAACACTCAGTTTCTCTTGTCATTTTCTATTTAGTCACAACCGCTGCTTATCTGCAACGTAACTGAGTTTCAAACCCCAGGTTGAATACATGCAATATTTTCAGTATTTCATTTAGATTTTCCCCCTCCTGACTTTTTTTAAATCTGGGAAGCAAACTGAATAATTGTCAGAACTTATTTTGAATCTCATCTCAACCGCCGCTCAGCCACGCAAGCGACAAATTTCAAACACAGTGGCTGCTTAAACACCTCCGTGCAAAGTGTCCCAAATTCAACAAAGTTAAACTGCCGGGTAATGTGGATGACCTGCTACTTAGTTTCCGGGACGCACCTCCCCCTTGATAAATACAGACGGTACTCACTTCACACCCCTTGACTTTTTCCACATTGTGCTGTTTTACAGCCTGAATTTAAAGTGTATTACATTTAGATATGTTGTCACTGGCTTGCACACAATACCTCTGTCACGCCCTGACCTTAGAGAGTCTATTTGGTTAGGTCAGGGTGTGATGTGGGGTGGGCATTCTATTTTTAGTTTTCTAGGTTTCTTTATTTCTTTGTTTTGGCCGGGTATGGTTCTCAATCAGGGAGAGCTGTTTATCGTTGTCTCTGATTGGGAATCATACTTAGGTAGCCCTTTTTCCCTCCGTTCAGTGTGGTTAGTTGACTTTGTTTGTGGCACTTTGCCCTGTAAGCTTCACGGTTGTTTCTTTTGTTTGTTGTTTTGTTGGCGACATCTTAAAATATAATAAAATGTACGCTCACCACGCTGCACTTTGGTCTACTTCCAATGACACCCGTGACAACCTCATCATGTCAAAGTGGAATTATGTTTTTCAACATTTTTACTAATTAATAAAAAATGAAAAGCTGAAATGTCTTGAGTCAATAACTCAAGCCTGAATAACTCAAGCCTAAATACTTAGGAAGTCATAATAAATGACATAGACTCACTCTGTGTGCAATAATAGTGAATGACTACTTCATCTCTGTACCCCACACATACAATTATCTGTAAGGTCCCTGAGTCGAGCAGTGAACCACAAAGATTCGTTTTTTTCCCCAAGGCCTCACAAAGAAGGGCATCTATTGGTAGATGGGGGAAAAAAAACAGACATTGAATATCCCTTTGAGCATGGTGAAGTTACTAATTACACTTTGAATGATGTATCAATAATACACCCAGTCACTACAAAGATACAGATGTCCTTCCTATCTCAGTTGCCGGAGAGGAAGGAAACCGCTCAGGAATACGAGGCCAATGGTGACTTAAAAACAGTTACGGAGTTGAACGGCTGTGATAGGAGAAAAGTTAGGATGGATTAACAACATTGTGCAGTAGTAACTCTACAATAGTAACCTAATTGACAGAGTGAAGAAAGCCTGTACAGAATAAAACATATTCCAAAACGGTTGGCAACAAGGCACTAAAGTAATACTGCAAAAAATGCTGCAAAGCAATTAACCTTTTGTCCTTAATACAAAATGTTATGTTTGGGCCAAATCCAAAACAATACATTACGGAGTACCACTCTCCATATTTTCAAGCATAGTGGTGAATTCATCATGTTATGGGTGTGCTTGTAATTGTTAAGGACTGGGGACTTTTTCAGGATATTTTTTTTTAATGAAATGGCGCTAAGAACAGGCAAAATTCTAAAGGGCAACCTTGTTCAGTCTGCTTTCCACCAGACACTGGTGATGAATGCACCTTTCAGCAGGACAATAACCTAAAACACAAGGCCAAATCTACACTGGAGTTGCTTACCAAGAAGACTGTGAATGTTCCTGAGTGGCTGAGTTACAGTTTTGACTTAAATTTGCCTGAAAGTGATTGTCTAGCAATGATCAACAACCAATTTGACAGAGCTTAAAGAATTTTGAAAAGAATAATGGGAAAATGTTGCACAATCCAGGTGTGGAAATCTCTTAGAACTTACCCAGAAAGAAACAGCTGTAATCACTGCCAAATGTGATTCTAACATGTATTAACGCAGGGGGTTGAATACTTATCTAGTCAAAATATATTAGTGTTTTATTAGTATTTAAAAAAATATTTTTTATACTAATGTTAGATTTTGTAGGGATGTGAATTCTGAAGGCACTGTATAATATCTCCATTATTGTCCTGTAACATCTTCCAATACTGGACCTAGGGAGTTTTCTGTCAGAAGTGTCAGCGAGCGTGAATGTATGTGGGTATCAATGTATCAGTGTTTGTCTATGTTACAGTTGGCATCGGCAGTGAACAGCTTGGCAATTAATTAACCATGACCAGAGAGGAATGGTGGGGGGCAAAGGGGAGGGGAGGGGAGGGGGAGGGGAGGGGGGGTTGAATTAAAGATGGTGGCTGAGTGGAGAGCTGGGAGGAGGTGCAGTGAGGGAGGTATGAGGGCGGATGGGGTGGAGAACACAAACTGTAAATAAATCTCCTATAAGAAGACGATGGGGTGCTAAATGAAGTCACAACCACAAATATTTACCACCTAGAATTCTGAGACAATTAGGCCACGTTCACACCGCCAGACCCTGATACGTTCACACCGGCAGACAGACCCTGATAAGTTCACACCGCCAGACCATGATACATTCACACCGCAGGACTCTGATACATTCACAATGCCAGACCCTGATACGTTCATACCGGCAGACCATGATACGTTCACACCGCCAGACCCTGATACGTTCACACCGCCAGACCATGATACATTCACACCGCAGGACTCTGATACATTCACAATGCCAGACCCTGATACATTCATACCGGCAGACCATGATACGTTCACACCGCCAGACCCTGATACATTCACAATGCCAGACCCTGATACGTTCATACCGGCAGACCATGATACGTTCACACCGCCAGACCCTGATACGTTCACACCGCCAGACCCTGATACGTTCACACCGCAGGACCCTGATACATTCACAATGCCAGACCCTGATACGTTCATACCGGCAGACCATGATACGTTCACACCGCCAGACCCTGATACGTTCACACCGCCAGACCATGATACATTCACACCGCAGGACTCTGATACATTCACAATGCCAGACCCTGATACGTTCATACCGGCAGACCATGATACGTTCACACCGCCAGACCCTGATACGTTCACACCGCCAGACCATGATACATTCACACCGCAGGACTCTGATACATTCACAATGCCAGACCCTGATACATTCATACCGGCAGACCATGATACGTTCACACCGCCAGACCCTGATACATTCACAATGCCAGACCCTGATACGTTCATACCGGCAGACCATGATACGTTCACACCGCCAGACCCTGATACGTTCACACCGCCAGACCCTGATACGTTCACACCGCAGGACCCTGATACATTCACAATGCCAGACCCTGATACGTTCATACCGGCAGACCATGATACGTTCACACCGCCAGACCCTGATACGTTCACACCGGCAGACCCTGATACATTCACACCGGCAGACCCTGATACGTTCACACCGGCAGACACTGATACGTTCACACCGCCAGGCCCTGATACGTTCACACCGCCAGACCCTGATACGTTCACACCGCCAGACCCTAATATGTTCACACCGCCAGACCCTGATACGTTCACACCGCCAGACCCTGATACGTTCACACCGCCAGACCCTGATACGTTCACACCGCCAGACCCTGATACGTTCACACCGCCAGACCCTGATACGTTCACACCGCCAGACCCTGATACGTTCACACCGCCAGACCCTGATACGTTCACACCGCCAGACCATGATACATTCACACTGCAGGACTCTGATACATTCACAATGCCAGACCCTGATACGTTCATACCGGCAGACCATGATACGTTCACACCGCCAGACCCTGATACGTTCACACCGCCAGACCCTGATACGTTCACACCGCCAGACCCTGATACGTTCACACCGCCAGACCCTGATATGTTCACACCGCCAGACCCTGATACGTTCACACCGCCAGACCCTGATACGTTCACACCGCCAGACCCTGATAAGTTCACACCGCCAGACCCTGATACATTAACACCGCAGGACCTTGATACATTCACAATGCCAGACCATGATACGTTCATACAGGCAGACCATGATACGTTCATACAGGCAGACCATGATACGTTCACACCGCCAGACCCTGATACATTCACACCGCCAGACCCTGATACGTTCACACCGCCAGACCATGATACATTCACACCGGCAGACCCTGATACGTTCACACCGCACGACCCTGATACATTCACAATGCCAGACCCTGATACGTTCATACCGGCAGACCATGATACGTTCACACCGCCAGACCCTGATACGTTCACACCGCCAGACCATGATACATTCACACCGGCAGACCCTGATACGTTCACACCGCCAGACCCTGATACGTTCACACCGCCAGACCCTGATACGTTCACACCGCCAGACCCTGATACGTTCACACCGCCAGACCCTGATACGTTCACACCGCCAGACCCTGATACGTTCACACCGCCAGACCCTGATACGTTCACACCGCCAGACCCTGATACGTTCACACCGCCAGACCCTGATACGTTCATACCGCCAGACCCTGATACGTTCACACCGCCAGACCCTGATACGTTCACACCGCCAGACCCTGATACGTTCACACCGCCAGACCCTGATACGTTCACACCGCCAGACCCTGATACGTTCACACCGCCAGACCCTGATACGTTCACACCGCCAGACCCTGATACGTTCACACCGCCAGACCCTGATACGTTCACACCGCCAGACCCTGATACGTTCACACCGCCAGACCCTGATACGTTCACACCGCCAGACCATGATACATTCACACTGCAGGACTCTGATACATTCACAATGCCAGACCCTGATACGTTCATACCGGCAGACCATGATACGTTCACACCGCCAGACCCTGATACGTTCACACCGCCAGACCCTGATACGTTCACACCGCCAGACCCTGATACGTTCATACCGCCAGACCCTGATACGTTCACACCGCCAGACCCTGATACGTTCACACCGCCAGACCCTGATACGTTCACACCGCCAGACCCTGATACGTTCACACCGCCAGACCCTGATACGTTCACACCGCCAGACCCTGATACGTTCACACCGCCAGACCCTGATACGTTCACACCGCCAGACCCTGATACGTTCACACCGCCAGACCCTGATACGTTCACACCGCCAGACCCTGATACGTTCACACCGCCAGACCATGATACATTCACACTGCAGGACTCTGATACATTCACAATGCCAGACCCTGATACGTTCATACCGGCAGACCATGATACGTTCACACCGCCAGACCCTGATACGTTCACACCGCCAGACCCTGATACGTTCACACCGCCAGACCCTGATACGTTCACACCGCCAGACCCTGATACGTTCACACCGCCAGACCCTGATAAGTTCACACCGCCAGACCCTGATACATTAACACCGCAGGACCTTGATACATTCACAATGCCAGACCATGATACGTTCATACAGGCAGACCATGATACGTTCATACAGGCAGACCATGATACGTTCACACCGCCAGACCCTGATACATTCACACCGCCAGACCCTGATACGTTCACACCGCCAGACCATGATACATTCACACCGGCAGACCCTGATACGTTCACACCGCACGACCCTGATACATTCACAATGCCAGACCCTGATACGTTCATACCGGCAGACCATGATACGTTCACACCGCCAGACCCTGATACGTTCACACCGCCAGACCATGATACATTCACACCGGCAGACCCTGATACGTTCACACCGCCAGACCCTGATACGTTCACACCGCCAGACCCTGATACGTTCACACCGCCAGACCCTGATACGTTCACACCGCCAGACCCTGATACGTTCACACCACCAGACCCTGATACGTTCACACCGCCAGACCCTGATACGTTCACACCGCCAGACCCTGATACGTTCACACCGCCAGACCCTGATACGTTCACACCGCCAGACCCTGATACGTTCACACCGCCAGACCATGATACGTTCACACCGGCAGACCCTGATACGTTCACACCGGCAGACCCTGATACGTTCACACCGGCAGACCCTGATACGTTCACACCGCCAGACCCTGATACGTTCACACCGCCAGACCCTGATACGTTCACACCGCCAGACCCTGATACGTTCACACCGCCAGACCCTGATACGTTCACACCGCCAGACCCTGATACGTTCACACCGCCAGACCCTGATACGTTCCCACCGCCAGACCCTGATACGTTCACACCGCCAGACCCTGATACGTTCACACCGGCAGACCATGATACGTTCACACCGCCAGACCCTGATACGTTCACACCGCCAGACCCTGATACGTTCACACCGCCAGACCCTGATACGTTCACACCGCCAGACCCTGATACGTTCACACCGCCAGACCCTGATACGTTCACACCGCCAGACCCTGATACGTTCACACCGCCAGACCCTGATACGTTCACACCGCCAGACCATGATACGTTCACACCGGCAGACCCTGATACGTTCACACCGGCAGACCCTGATACGTTCACACCGGCAGACCCTGATACGTTCACACCGCCAGACCCTGATACGTTCACACCGCCAGACCCTGATACGTTCACACCGCCAAACCATGATACGTTCACACCGGCAGACCCTGATACGTTCACACCGGCAGACCCTGATACGTTCACACCGGCAGACCCTGATACGTTCACACCGCCAGACCCTGATACGTTCACACCGCCAGACCCTGATACGTTCACACCGGCAGACCCTGATACGTTCACACCGCCAGACCCTGATACGTTCACACCGCCAGACCCTGATACGTTCACACCGCCAGAACCTGATACGTTCACACCGCCAGACCCTGATACGTTCACACCGCCAGACCCTGATACGGTCACACCGCCAGACCCTGATACGTTCACACCGCCAGACCCTGAAACGTTCACACCGCCAGACCCTGAAACGGTCCCACCGCCAGACCCTGATACGTTCACACCGCCAGACCCTGATACGTTCACACCGGCAGACCATGATACGTTCACACCGCCAGACCCTGATACGTTCACACCGGCAGACCCTGATACGTTCACACCGGCAGACCCTGATACGTTCACACCTCCAGACCCTGATACGTTCACACCGCCAGACCCTGATACGGTCACACCGCCAGACCCTGATACGTTCACACCGCCAGACCCTGATACGTTCACACCGCCAGACCATGATACGTTCACACCGGCAGACCCTGATACGTTCACACCGGCAGACCCTGATACGTTCACACCGGCAGACCCTGATACGTTCACACCTCCAGACCCTGATACGTTCACACCGCCAGACCCTGATACGGTCACACCGCCAGACCCTGATACGTTCACACCGCCAGACCCTGATACGTTCACACCGCCAGACCATGATACGTTCACACCGCCAGACCCTGATACGTTCACACCGCCAGACCCTGATACGTTCACACCGCCAGACCATGATACGTTCACACCGGCAGACCCTGATACGTTCACACCGGCAGACCCTGATACGTTCACACCGGCAGACCCTGATACGTTCACACCGCCAGACCCTGATACGTTCACACCGCCAGACCCTGATACGTTCACACCGCCAGACCCTGATACGTTCACACCGCCAGACCCTGATACGTTCACACCGCCAGACCCTGATACGTTCACACCGCCAGACCCTGATACGTTCCCACCGCCAGACCCTGATACGTTCACACCGCCAGACCCTGATACGTTCACACCGGCAGACCATGATACGTTCACACCGCCAGACCCTGATACGTTCACACCGCCAGACCCTGATACGTTCACACCGCCAGACCCTGATACGTTCACACCGCCAGACCCTGATACGTTCACACCGCCAGACCCTGATACGTTCACACCGCCAGACCCTGATACGTTCACACCGCCAGACCCTGATACGTTCACACCGCCAGACCATGATACGTTCACACCGGCAGACCCTGATACGTTCACACCGGCAGACCCTGATACGTTCACACCGGCAGACCCTGATACGTTCACACCGCCAGACCCTGATACGTTCACACCGCCAGACCCTGATACGTTCACACCGCCAAACCATGATACGTTCACACCGGCAGACCCTGATACGTTCACACCGGCAGACCCTGATACGTTCACACCGGCAGACCCTGATACGTTCACACCGCCAGACCCTGATACGTTCACACCGCCAGACCCTGATACGTTCACACCGGCAGACCCTGATACGTTCACACCGCCAGACCCTGATACGTTCACACCGCCAGACCCTGATACGTTCACACCGCCAGAACCTGATACGTTCACACCGCCAGACCCTGATACGTTCACACCGCCAGACCCTGATACGGTCACACCGCCAGACCCTGATACGGTCACACCGCCAGACCCTGATACGTTCACACCGCCAGACCCTGAAACGTTCACACCGCCAGACCCTGAAACGGTCCCACCGCCAGACCCTGATACGTTCACACCGCCAGACCCTGATACGTTCACACCGGCAGACCATGATACGTTCACACCGCCAGACCCTGATACGTTCACACCGGCAGACCCTGATACGTTCACACCGGCAGACCCTGATACGTTCACACCTCCAGACCCTGATACGTTCACACCGCCAGACCCTGATACGGTCACACCGCCAGACCCTGATACGTTCACACCGCCAGACCCTGATACGTTCACACCGCCAGACCCTGAAACGGTCCCACCGCCAGACCCTGATACGTTCACACCGCCAGACCCTGATACGTTCACACCGGCAGACCATGATACGTTCACACCGCCAGACCCTGATACGTTCACACCGGCAGACCCTGATACGTTCACACCGGCAGACCCTGATACGTTCACACCTCCAGACCCTGATACGTTCACACCGCCAGACCCTGATACGGTCACACCGCCAGACCCTGATACGTTCACACCGCCAGACCCTGATACGTTCACACCGCCAGACCCTGATACGTTCACACCGGCAGACCATGATACGTTCACACCGCCAGACCCTGATACGTTCACACCGCCAGACCCTGATACGTTCACACCGGCAGACCATGATACGTTCACACCGCCAGACCCTGATACGTTCACAACGCCAGACCCTGATACGTTCACAACGCCAGACCCTGATACGTTCACACCGCCAGACCCTGATGGCACACTCATTAAGTGTGTGAGAGATAGAGTGTTTTGTGACTCAAGGAGTAGAGAGAAGGTGGACTACATAGCTACCACCATAGCACTAGCCTAATGATCCTTCTACCCATCCAGTCATTTAAGATCAATGGACACACACTGTGAGTGTGGGATAGATGGCCTCTTCTGGCTCAAACCTCCAGGACAAGAAAGACGTGGTATATTGCATCGTGTCGACCATGATAAAGATCAGTCAAGACCAATGTGAAGATATGAGGGAGAGTTGTGGATGGTTGTGATCAGTGGCTCTAGAGCAGGGGTGTCAAACTCAAATACCCAGTGGGCCAAAATGTAAAACCTGAACAAAGTCACGGGCCAACATTGAACAAATTAACCTTTTAATATGGACCCAAACAAGTTTTGCTTTAACATTGAATATGGAACAAACATCGCTTATTACCATACAATATATAATTTAATAGTGGAGACATGCAAAATCGAATTTCAAATGAAAAAACACATCAATGGCATTCATTTATTAAATAAATAAAATTTAAATAAAAATTGTATGCCTCTTTTCTATTTGCAGCCTTCTGATTTAAATACCAAAATAAACTTTTTCCACTGGCTAATAATTTTACAAATAAAATGATAATAAATCAATCAACCATTCAAGCCCATGCCTTGTAGCAAGAAAAAGTGCATAAAGAAAACGTTAATTATTGCACACTGGTCTAATCTGATGTGCCCAAGCCAGATACCTGGCATCTCTTCTTGGATGCTAGTTCATCAATGTCTGGGCTCAAGCTCTGAGCTGAAGAAATCCTCAGTATCGAGCGAAGATGTTCATCAGTCAGACGTCTCCTGTGAGTTGTTTTGGTCATCTTCATCGAGGAGAAAAGTTGCTCGTATAGATAAGTGCTGCCGAACATGGAGAGCATCTGAGCAGCTTGGGTGCGGAGCTGAGGCATTGTGTCAGGGATGAACCGTGGAAACTGTGCGGCGCCCACAGCATCATACTTTGACTTCAGCGTGTCGTTGCACTGGAGTTCAATCAGTTCCATTTGGATGTTGGTTGGTGCATTTTCCACATCAACTGCGAAGGGATTACTAAGCAGTTCAAACTTGCATTTCTGGGCATCGAAGTCGGCAAATCGCCGGCTAAACTCAGCGGCGAGAACACTGAGTTTTTCAGCAAACTGTGCGCATGGGAACACGGCGGTAGAGATCTGCGCTTTTATGGATTGGCAGCAGGGAAAATGGCAAGGGTTTCCTTGCAGCATCTGATTCCCCCACAGGCACAGTTTAGTTTTGAAGGCCCTCACTGCAGCGTACATGTCTGTGATGATGCGCCCCCGCCCCTGAAGCTGCAGGTTCAGCGCATCGAGATGGCTCGAGATGTCACAGAGAAAGGCCAGCTCACACAGGAACTTTTGCTCCCGGAGCTCTGCTGTATCCTTCCCTTTGGTTTCCAGGAATTGACATATTTCCTCACGCAGCTCGAAACATCTGTTCAGTACTTTTCCTCTGCTTAGCCATCTCACCTCTGTGTGATAAGGCACGTCTGCGTATTCCGAACCACACTCCTCCAGAAAAGATTTAAACTGGCGGTGATTTAGACCTTTGGCTCTTATAAAGTTAACTACCTGTGTTACTGTGGTCATAACATGTTCCATCTTTAGGGCTTTGGCACACAGTGCTTCCTGATGTATGATGCAGTGGTAAACAGTTAGCTCACCTGCACAGTTCTCTTCCCGTATCTTCTCCCGAACCATGCCCACCAGTCCACTCTTTTTACCGCACATCGCTGGCGCACCATCTGTCGTTAATCCAACGAGTTTATCCCACGGCAGCTTTATTTCAGTTACACATTTGGAAACCTCTTCAAAGATTTCCTTTCCTGTGGTTGTGCCATGCATTGATTTGAATCCTAATAGCTCCTCCGTAACACACAGATTTGAGTCCACTCCACGGATGAAGACTGACAGCTGAGCAGTATCAGATGCGTCGCAGCTCTCATCCACAGCGAGGGAGAACGCAACAAAATCTTTTCCCTTTTCCATCAGCTGGTCATACAGATTGGTGGCAAGATCACATGTGCGATCAGCTACTGTGTTCCTGCTCAGGCTCACGTTTGAAAATGCTTGTTTTTTCTCTGGGCATACGAGGTCACAAACCTTCATCATGCACTTTTTCATGAACTCTCCCTCATTAAAGGGCCGGGCTGATTTTGCGATCTCTGCTGCCACTATATAACTAGCCTTTACAGCAGCCTCGCTTTGTGATGTGGCTTTTTTAAACATATTCTGTTGTGAAACCAAACTTCTTTTCATCTCCTCTACTTTCTGGCTCCTTTCAGTCATGTCCAGGTCCTTGTATTTGTCATGGTGTTTCGTTTCATAGTGTCGTCTAATGTTGTACTCCTTACTTACAGCCACGTTGACTCCACAAACAAGACAAACAGGTTTGTCTTTTACATATGTAAACAGATATTCTGCCTCCCACTTGTCCAGAAAGCTCCTGTTTTCTGCCTTTCTTTTCGCCATTTTTGGGAAGGGTTAGCTCGCTGACAGTTGTAGCGTCTATGTTGCTATGACTACTGTCACAGAGGAGAGAGCGTTTCTGGGTCCTGTCTTGATTGGCGCGCGAAAACAGCAGAGCATTATGGGATTCGTAGTATTAGTGGTGAATGCGCTGTATAATACCGGCGGGCCAGCTCTAGTAGTAATTTGGTATTGTCTCGCGGGCCAAATATAATTACGCCGCGGGCCAAATTTGGCCCACGGGCCAGAGTTTGACACCCATGCTCTAGAGTAACAAACGCCTAAAGCCAGTAGAAAATGTTCAAAAGATCTTAAAGCTTTGCACAGGTGAACGAAATATGGCTGAAGCCTAATGATGATTTACATAAGAGTTGGCCACATATACCCTCTAAAAGTTCTTAAAGGTCAATGGACACTATCTAACAAGGCCATACAAAAGCATGCATAAGACACGTAAGAAACGTTTCGAAGTCTTGACACCCTGCTATTCTGCTTTCATTCAAATTTACATGTATGATGTCCAATTAAAGGTTTACCCTGGGTTTACTGAGGAGAGGGCTCATTCCTGGTGGTGGTTGGCTCCAGCTCCCCCAGCCCCCCCAGAGCTGAGTCAGGAGTCTGTGGAGCCCGGCTGCATGCTAGAGGACCAGCCCCTGGGCGGCGGGCCGATCAGCCACCTTTCATGTTACTGCCATTGATTGGGCTTGAGGAGGAGAATTGATGTGTCTTATGAAGTCGGGGATACGAGGAACAGAATCCCCCATGGCTCCTTAGGGCACGAGCTACCAAGCCCTGATCTACAGTAGATACCGTGTTTGTGTCCATTTGTCCGAGGTAAAGGATGTGTAATTTAGAAGGCAGTATGGTTAAAGATGACTGGCTGGGGTAGTGTGTGAGTGTGTTTCTACATGTTCATTACCTAAGGTAAGGGCATTATATAGTGTACATAAATGGATTATTGCATTGTATACGTATGCATCAGTCAAAGTGTGTGTGTATGTGTGTGTGTCTGTGTGTGTCTGTGTGTGCTTGTTTATAGCTGTGTGTTTGACTGTGGTCTGCATCACCAGTGTGTGTGTCTGTCTGTGTATGTGTGTGGGTGTGTGTGTCTGTGTGTGTGTCTGTGTGTGTCTGTGTGTGCTTGTTTATGTCTGTGTGTTTGGCTGTGGTCTTTCATCACCAGTGTGTGTGTCTGTGTGTGTGTCTGTGTGTGTGTCTGTGTGTGCTTGTTTATGTCTGTGTGTTTGGCTGTGGTCTTTCATCACCAGTGTGTGTGTCTGTGTGTGTGTCTGTGTGTGTGTCTGTGTGTGCTTGTTTATGTCTGTGTGTTTGGCTGTGGTCTTTCATCACCAGTGTGTGCCAAACCTTAACGAATCCCTCAGTGAGAGTGACTAAGGAAGGGAGATGTGGAGAAGACAAGGGGGAATGAAAATAAAGAAAAGGTGCAGTTACACACACGGTAAGACATCTGACCTGTACTGTGAGCAGAATGGGGGGAAAATCCCCAAAATGTGCAGTGAGCTATATAGAGAGGAAGTAAGGAATAAGGGAAGTTGAAATGTACTTTAAACTTTTCCTAGTTCCATTTTACCCCTGAATACGCATTCTCATCCTTTCTCCTCTGTCCTGCCAGCATTCTCTTTTTCACACTGTTCCCTCTCTTATTTTCTTCTGTCCCTTATGTGTATCACAGCTCTGATCTACCATTGGTCCTGCCTCTCTATCTTTATGACTTTCTCTCTTTCATTCAATCTGCCTCCCTCTCTTGCCAGCACACTCGCTCTCTCTCACCGTTTTTAATTAAAATCTCTCTGCATCAAGGGATTCCGTTGTAGCTGTGATTTAAATGAGAGGGTGACATAAACCTGACATTACTGTCAGACCGAAGCAAATTCCATCAATTCATGTGAAATTTGCTGTACTGGCCATTCTCCAATGGTGTCTGTTATATACATATATACACACTGCATATCACTTTTTCCCCATACTATTCTTTTTTAAAACAAACTTGCCAAAGCAACTCTGTAATGAAATGTTACCACACACACTGCCTGCCTACTGTACCACCTTGCTGTGTGAAACAAAGCACTTTTCCCCCTCCTAGGCATTTTGCCCACCACCTTCCCCTCACCCCTTCACCCACTGTGAACTCAGTCTTGGGTGGATGAGGTTGGGTCTTAATAAATCAGCATGTTACCACCGGCGCTAAGGCTAGTTTTTAATTAAAACTGTGAGTCAGTCCAGCTGTATTATGAATTGTACTCTGCCAGAGTGAATAAAACATCACTTCTCTCCTACATTTCTTCTGAGAGTTGGGCGCGCTGTGCTGACAGTGTTATGAAAGAGTCTGTGGAGCTTAGTGCTTGCATAAAAATAATAACTCAATAGTGAGGCCCACAGCCATTAGGGTCAACACCATTATATTACACAAACAGCTACAAGGGCTTTAGCGCTGCTGCTAGGCCAGAGTGACGTAGACGCACAGGTTTCACATCGTGACACTTTGATGATGTTTGAAGTTGTGTCAGTTGATGATACCAAAACACTTTCACACACAGCATGATTATTATGATGCTGATGATCAGGTACTCTTGTCCACTGGCCATTTTCAACACATGACTAATGTGAAACATTTGCTTTTCAAACACAAACAATTGCTCCACATATTTAGGGCCATTCATAAAAAAAGTGAGAAGGGGAACTTATTCTCCACCTTTCCCTTTTGATGGGCAGAAATGAAATAAATACCGTCTATGAATATCTTTATATGCAAAACTGTGTTTTTTTTAAAAGCTCCTCTTGAAAGTATCACAAGGTTGAAGCATAACAACTTGCCTACTTCAATGGCCCTTATTGCTAATGTATGACCTTTTGGTGTCTGTGAGTACAACTGACACCGTCCCAGAGAGAGCAGGGATGAGCCAGCAGATGAAAATTAGCCCCGTGGAGCATAGCGAATAGGAAGCGCTTCATGAATTCATTCAGAGGATGACTAACTGCAATTCAATCTTACAGCTTTTCACAAGCAAACTTATGAATGCTAATTGTTTCATAATTGAAGGTGTTGGCGGACTCACTTCACTGACTGTGGTGATGCAAATGAAGCCCTCTGGCACTCGTAACTACTGCCACAGAAAACTCAGGCGGGTTTGACCTGGTGGGACTCACATCACCTTTTGCACACAGGCCTCTATGTTTGTACCGTCATTTGCGTTTATTTGCATATATGAATATACTATAGGTAAGCTGTTCCATTTGGTATGTAACTAAATTATATGAAAAGTTTTGTTCTGTACAGCTAGCTATGAACCGTCAGCCTATATACTGTGTGGCAATACACTGCAATTACTCAACATTATTTATTTGGCTTTCTTTTTCTAGATGATATCTTGATAATGAGTACAGAAAGTACGTTGTCAAAGATATTCCACATTGTGTTGTGCTTCTTATCATTGCTTGATTTGGACTGACATAGGTGCTGGTACTGTTAATATTTAGATGCAGGAGCTCCAGGATACTTTTGAGCTAATATTCTGTAGGAGCAACAGGAGCACAAGCAGTAGAAAATAGGAGGTTTTGCCCAGGTCACGCACTGCTTCTTATACAGTAGTTAATGATGGTGGAACACTCCGAACACTCCGAACAAAGTGTGTTTGATTGAAATAGTATGATAGTTGTCACACAGGTACCATGTTGGAATGACAGCTCTGGATGTGGTGGTGCTGTTGACGGAGCTGAGGCTTACTCTGCGGCGTGCCTCGTGGCTGAGTGCTGGGTGGGATTAAACACGGGACATCTATTGGGAAGAGCTCCTAGATGTCATTATCCTCGTGGGGAGTCTCATCATTGGCTGGGAGCGGTGACGCACGCGGCCCTGGAAGACGGCTGGAGACAGGCATGACAGCCGTACGCCTGCAAGAAATAGTGATGATCATGCATAAAAACAACGGAGGAAAAGAGATACTGTACTGGAATCCGTGTCTCCCGCGACTCACAAGGGTTTAAACATGCTGCCAAAACAGATGCTCCAGCGCTGAATTACACCCTTTAATAATGTAACCTCTCTCACACCTTTGCAAAATGTGCCGTAGTCTCCAAATGACATGTCCCATGAATTAATGCCATGAATTAATTAAAATCCATTAATTAAAACGTTAAATTAATACTTTACGCTCAGTGTTTGAGATCAATTGACACTCTTTACCATGGCACTTTGAGATTTATTTTAAACTGCAAAACTCTTACGCACCACTGCACTTTGTATACCAGGGTTGGCTGGCCTTCTCTAGTCACTCGTAGGCTCAGTCACTGGTATACTTTTATTTACAAAGCCATTTTGGGTTTACTACCTTTTTACTTGTGCATTTTTATTGTTCAGAAATGTGGTGGGTACTCTCTTCGTTCGCTGGACTTTATCCTGCTAACTGTTCCAAATGTCCCAACTGAATTTGGCTTTTATGTACTCTGCGCCATATTCTTGGAACACCTTACAAAATACTTTTAAACTGGAAGAACTTTTCCCGATTGGTGTTTTTAAATCACTGATGAAGGATTTTGAGGCTGATTCCCTGACCTGTCAATGTTTTTAATTTGCTGTTTTATACTCTTCTGAATTCAATGGTTTTTACTAGATTACTTGTAGTTTTTCATGTTGTCTGTCTGTAATTTTTTTGTAATGACTTGATGCTGCCTATCTTGGCCAGGGCGCTCTTGAAAAAGAGATTTTAATCTCAATGAGCCCTTCCTGGTTAAATAAAGGTTAAATAAATACATTAAAATTCAAATTAAATCCATCATTCACCTGAGTGGAGAACAAAGTAACTTATTACCATTTTAGAAGATTGAAACGTGAGGAATTTGATACAGGTCAGGTGATAGCTGCTGTTATTGCTCTGGTACAGTAAACAGCAGCTATCACACACTATACTGAAGAACCCTGGTCACCATCCATCCAATCTGTAACCAAAGCAATATTACAGTCCAAGCCTCTTGAAAGTCAGTTAGGACACTGTATCTATGCAGTCAATAAGTGAACTAGTTAGGACACTGTATCTATGCAGTCAATAAGTGAACTAGTTAGGACACTGTATCTATGCAGTCAATAAGTGAACTAGTTAGGACACTGTATCTATGTAGTCAATAAGTGAACTAGTTAGGACACTGTATCTATGCAGTCAATAAGTTAACTTTTTCGAAACCGTAGTAGCCATTGGGAACAGAATAGAGTTGTCATCCTCAATTGTTAGTTTGTTGTACAGTAAGTCTTAGTATCACAAGTCTGGGATGTTTTGTCCCTTTGTCCCTTCGTCCTCTGGCTTTACAGGGGTGTAAATGCAGACAGACATGGACACCACAGTACTGAACTGGATCAGGTTGTGCTCTTACCTAAGCATATTTCAGGGTACCATTTTGATTCATTTGACTGTACACAAGAGCTGTTGGTTTTCACTCATGGGAGGCAGATTTTGAGCGAGTATCTATATCCCCATATCTTCTTTTAAGCAACTGCTGCAGCACCAAATTCAATTCAGACCATTTAAATCCCTGCATGCAAGGAGGACAAATACAATATTTTCAAACTGTTGTCTCTCTTTCACACACACACACGCACACGTACGCACACACACATGCACACAAAGGAAATACCCTGCACACCTACTAATCCAAAGGCAGGATCCTGGTTCCAAAAATAACAGCTTGGAATGAGATGGATGGAGGAGGACAGATTATTGCGGCTCTGGTCTGTGAAAAGCTGTCAATAAAAGACATTTAAAGTGATTACCGGGCCGTTATTGGCACGGGGGTCACTCTGGTTTTCTCACTATTCCAAAAGGCAACACTTTGAAATCATACACACCTGTAAAGGATGTTTAAAATGGAAATAGGCCAGCTGAAGTGGAATTGTTCACGTACACTGATAAGCATATGGGGCAGTGAGCCCACAAGTCAGGGAGGAGATGAACTTTTCTCCTCCAATCAGAAGAGTGGGTGTTAATAGAAATCTAAGAGTTATTACAGGACCAACTGCTTACCTTCATGGTTGTGTCAAAACACATTACACAACTTCAGGCATTGTTCAGTACTTTTCTCCTTCAAGACACTTGATATTCAAAGACAAGCCACAGATATTGGGTTTTGTGCACATGCCAGTGTGGCAGAAATGATTTTTTTTGTCCCTATTTGCCAATTTCTTGCATATTGCACATATTATGAAAATCGAATTCTTCTCCACCTGAAAACAGATTAAGATACAAACTTCATGGCTTCTTTTGGAGAAAATGTTTGGGTCTTTGACACAATTTCTCAGTACTGCAGTACAAGTTCCGGGCAAAGACAGTGTATGAATACACGGGTCATAAACAGTTTAGACGTGTTGTTGTCCTCCGCACTCTCCTAAATATCAAAGCAGATAATAAAAATGACATATCGTATTTGTTCTTCGTATTCATGCAAATATCCCACCTGTCAGGCCTGACACATAATGAGAAGAGAGAGAAAGAGAGCGATTGGCACTCCAACATCCTCTCTCTTGAAATAGACACCATTATACACTCAATGACTCTCGGTAAACATGTGAATGTATGCTTGGCTGTGTATGGTAATGAGGGGGATGTGAGTGGCTGCTGCAGAACATCACGTCCAGACCTCAGGTTCAAATAAACCCGCCTCTTCCTCCCCAGCAGCCAGCTAAAGGCCGTGCGTGTACTTTTCTACTAGAGCCAACATAGTTCACTCCTCTCAGCGGTTTGGCCCTGTGTTCTAGGGGCCAGCTCATCCCCTCAGGGACCTGATAGTACATGCTGCTGTCACAGACAAACCTCACCTTTTAGATAATACTGGAAGTCAGTATTCCCCTGCATTGTATACTTTGCCCAATATCACTTGTGTTGTGACTGTAGAAAGCAAATGCGCATTAATTATAAATGAAAGCTTTTGATCGCTTCTCCGTATTATGAATTTCCAGGAAACACAACAGCACGGCCCTGTGTGTGTGTGTGTGTGTGTGTACGAGACAGAGATAGAAAGAGAGAGAGCGCACCGTGCTACTGTTATTTTGTATGTACGGCTGTCTTTTGCCAGTGTGATGGCATTCTATTACAGTACCAGTCAAAAGTTTGGACACACCTACTCAATCAAGGGTTTCTTTATTTTTACTATTTTATACATTGTAGAATAATAGTAAAGACATCAACCTATGTGTAAGGGATTTCTTCCATTGACGGAGAGGCGGACCAAAACGCAGCGTGGTGGTTATTCATGTTTTAATAAATCACTACACATGAACAAACTAACAAAAACAAGAAATGTGAAAACGCAAAACAGTCCTATCCTGTGACAACAAACACAGTGACAGGAACAATCACCCACAAACACACAGTGACACCCAGGCTACCTAAGTATGATTCTCAATCAGAGACAACTAATGACACCTGCCTCTGATTGAGAACCATACTAGGCCGAAACATAGAAATACCCAAATCATAGAAAAACAAACAGACTGCCCACCCAACTCACGCCCTGACCATACTAACTACATACAAAACAAAGGAAATAGAGGTCAGAACGTGACAGTACCCCCCCCCAAAGGTGCGGACTCCGGCCGCAAAACCTTGACCTATAGGGGAGGGTCTGGGTGGGCGTCTGTCCGCGGTGGCGGCTCTGGCGCGGGACGCGGACCCCACTTCACCATTGTCTTAGTCCGCCTTATTGTCCGCCTCCGTGGCTTTCTCACCATGGCCACCCTTCTCAATGACCCCACTGGACAGAGGGGCTGCTTGGGACAGAGGGGCAGCTCGGGACAGAGGTGAAGCAGCTGCTCGGGACAGAGGGACAACTGCTCGGGACAGAGGGGCGGCAGCAGCTTGGGACAGAGGGGCGATAGCAGCTCGGGACAGAGGGACGGCAGCAGCTCGGGACAGAGGGGCAGCTGCTCGGGCGGCCCCTGGCTGACTGGCGGCACTGGCGGTCCCTGGCTTACTGGCGGCCCCTGGCTGACTGGCGGCACTGGCGGCCCCTGGCTTACTGGCGGCCCCTGGCTGACTGGCGGCACTGGTGGCCCCTGGCTGACTGGCGGCCCCTGGCTGACTGGCGGCACTGGCGGCCCCTGGCTGACTGGCGGCACTGGCGGCCCCTGGCTGACGGGCGGCACTGGCGGCCCCTGGCTGACGGGCGGCACTGGCGGCCCCTGGCTGACGGGCGGCACTGGCGGCCCCTGGCTGACGGGCGGCACTGGCGGCCCCTGGCTGACGGGCGGCACTGGCGGCCCCTGGCTGACGGGCGGCACTGGCGGCTCCTGGCAGACGGGCGGCACTGGCGGCGCTGGGCAGACGGGCGGCGCTGGGCAGACGGGCGGCGCTGGCGGCGCTGGGCAGACGGGCGGCGCTGGCGGCGCTGGGCAGACGGGCGGCGCTGGCGGCGCTGGGCAGACGGGCGGCGCTGGCGGCGCTGGGCAGACGGGCGGCACTGGCGGCGCTGGGCAGACGGGCGGCGCTGGGCAGACGGGCGGCACTGGCGGCGCTGGAGAGGAGGAAGGCTCTAGAAGCGCCGGACTGAGTAGCTCTTGTAGCGCCGAACAGGCGGGAGACTCCGGCAGCGCTGGACAGGAGCAAGGCTCTGGTAGCGCCGGAGAGGCGGGAGACTCCGGCAGCGCTGGAGAGGAGGGAGCCCCTGTAAGGATGGGCCGGAGAGACAGCCTGGTACGGGGGGCTGCCACCGGAGGGCTGGTGCGTGGAGGTGGTGACGGATAGACCGGGCCGTGCAGGCGCACTGGAGCTCTTGAGCACCGAGCCTGCCCAACCTTACCCGGTTGAATGGTCCCGGTCGCCCTGCCAGTGCAGCGAGGTGGAATAGCCCGCACTGGGCTATGCAGGCGAACCGGGGACACCGTGCGCAAGGCTGGTGCCATGTAAGCCGGCCCAAGGAGACGCACTGGAGACCAGATGCGTAGAGCCGGCTTCATGGCACTTGGCTCGATGCCCACTCTAGCCCGGCCGATACGCGGAGCTGGAATGTACCGCACCGGGCTGTGCACCCGCACTGGGGACACCGTGCGCTCCACAGCATAACACGGTGCCTGCCCGGTCTCTCTAGCCCCCCGGTAACCACAGGAAGTTGGCTCAGGTCTCCTACCTGGCGTAGCCATACTCCCTGTTAGCCCCCCCCCCAAGAAATTTTTGGGGCTGACTCTCAGGCTTCCATCTACGACGCCGCGCTGCCTCCTCATACCGGCGCCTCTCCGCTTTCGCCGCCTCCCGTTCTTCCTTGGGGCGGCGATATTCTCCTGGCTGAGCCCAGGGTCCTTTACCATCCAAATCTTCCTCCCATGTCCATTTCTCCAAATAGTGCAGCCTCTCCCACTGCTGCTGCTGCTGCTCCTGTTGCTGCTGCCTCTGTTGCTTCTCCTGCTGCTCCTCTCGCCGTTGCCCGTTACCACGCCACTTGGTCCTGTTGGGGTGGGTGATTCTGTAACGACGTTCGTCTGTAGGAGGAGAAGCGGACCAAAAAGCAGCGTGGTGGTTATTCATGTTTTAATAAATCACTACACATGAACAAACTAACAAAAACAAGAAATGTGAAAACGCAAAACAGTCCTATCCTGTGACAACAAACACAGTGACAGGAACAATCACCCACAAACACACAGTGACACCCAGGCTACCTAAGTATGATTCTCAATCAGAGACAACTAATGACACCTGCCTCTGATTGAGAACCATACTAGGCCGAAACATAGAAATACCCAAATCATAGAAAAACAAACATAGACTGCCCACCCAACTCACGCCCTGACCATACTAACTACATACAAAACAAAGGAAATAGAGGTCAGAACGTGACACTATGAAATAACCCATACTGTATGGTAGTAACCAAAAAAAGTGTTAAACAAATCAAAATATATTTTATATTTGAGATTCTTCAGATAGCCACTCTTTTCCTTGATGACAGCTTTGCAAACTCTTGGCATTCTCTCAACCAGCTTCATGAGGTAGTCACTTGGAATGCATGTCAGTTAACAGGTGTGCCTTGTTAAAAGTTAATTTGTGGAATTTCTTTCCTTCTTAATGTGTTTGAGCCAATCAGTTTTGTTGTGAAAAGGCAGGGGTGGTATACAGAAGATAGCCCTATTTGGTAAAAGACCAGGTCCATATTATGGCAACAACAGGTCAAATAAGCAAAGAGAAATGACAGTCCATCATTAGTTTAAGACATGAAGGTCAGTCAATACGGAACATTTCAATAACTTTGAAGCATGGAGGAGGATGTGGGATGGTGTGGGGGTGCTCTGCTGGTGACACTGTCAGTGATTTATTTAGAATTTGAGGCACACTTAACCAGCATGGTTACCATAGCATTCTGCAGTGATACGCCATCCCCTCTGGTTTGGGCTTAGTGGGACTATCATTGTTTTTTCAGCAGGACAATGACCCAAAACACACCTCCAGGCTGTGTAAGGTCGTTTTGACCAAGGAGAGTGATGGAGTGCTGCATCAGATGACCTGGCCTCCACAATCACTCGACCTCAACCCAATTGAGGTGGTTTGGGATGAGTTGGACCGCAGAGTGACGGAAAGGCAGCCAACAAGTGCTCAGCATATGTGGGAACTTCTTCAAGACTGTTGGAAAAGCATTCCTCATGAAGCTTATTGAGAGAATGCCAAGAGTGTGCAAAGCTGTTATCAAGGCAAGAGTGGCTACTTTGCAGAATCTAAAATCTAAAATAGATGTTGATTTTTGTAACACTTTTTTGGTTTCTGAATGATTCCATATGTGATATTTCATTGTTTTGATGTCTTCACTATTATTCTACAATGTAGAAAATAGTAAAAATAAAGAAAAACCCTTGAGTGAGTAGGTGTGTCCAAACTTTTGACTGGTACTCTATGTCAGTGCGTAAACGTGAGTGCGCGTCTAATATATGGGCTATTTTGACAAGGCATGCTCGCCACCGCCACCCCGGCCCCGTGCTAGTTGTAGTTGTGTGATTTATGGCTGACGAAGGCGTCCAATTACAGAGCCATAATATCCACGTCATGCCTCATATCCTAACAGTGTCTCTACATCAGTTGAGCCATGTTAGCCCAAGCTTTCATTAATGACAATTACACTTTTTATAGTCCATTTAGTCCCACTTATTACCTGGGGTTATTCAGGGAGGTAACCACCAGTAGCAGTCGGCAGACATTCCTAATTAGTCAATCGTTTGGATGCAGTGTTGGGTGGGGTTCTAGTTGCATGGGCCGGGCGCTGCAGAGTTTAGCCCCTAGGCTGGTATCAGTGTGGGAGCCTATCTAGGGGTCCATCGGTGTGTAATAGATATCGCAGTGTGCTTTGGTGCGTTAAATAAACCAAATGGTGCGTGAGACATGTCTTCAGGGCTTGTTGTGCGGTCTTCTCTTAGACTTCTCATTCTATTATGTGATCAACCTTTGTGTGCTTTAAGTGCCGTTCTGGGAATTCTAGAACTTCATGGGTTCATCATCTGAATGGACATTGTGTATACAGTAAATGTGTAATATGTGCCTGTGTGTGTTGCTGTGTAAAATGTGTCTATGTTAATTTGCCCATGAAAATAATTGTGTAAAATGGACCCGTTGCAAGGGTGCATTGATTGCTTATCAGAGGGGAATGGGCAGTGTGTGTGTGTGTGCGTGTGTGCGTGTGTGCGTTTGTGCGTGTGTGTGTGTGTGTGTGTGTGTCTTTGTATATATCTCTGTGTCCATCAACAGTGTGTGGAGAAGCCTATGCTAATTGTTGCCATGGAAACTGAGTGCTGCTAGAGAAGTACAGATTCAAAGGGAGCATCTCCCCCCTCTCTCTTTCTTCCTTTTCCTCCCCCTCTCTCTCCCATCCCTCTTTCTTTTCTCAGTCTATCTGCTGCCATTCCCCTCATTCATTCAGTCTCCTCTTCCCTCTCATTGCTTTTCATCAAGGCCCACTCCAGCTGCCTATCCTCCCTCTCTTACTCTTTCTCTCACCTCCTCCATTCTCTCTCCATGAATCTCTTTCTCTGTCTCTTGGTGTCCCTCCACCTCCTCATATGCCTTACTTTTAGCAGATTGTCTGTATTTCTATTCTCTATTTTCCTCTGTCACTCTTCTCTGTCCCTCCCTCCCTCCCCTGCTCCCTCTCCCTCTCTCTTTAGAGGAGTGTACAATTGGCAATTAACACAGGGACCTGTAATTAGTGCTGACGAACCTCCAGCAATTAGTTATCCTAAAGAAGTATTTTTGTCATCTCTACACACCTCCCCCTTCCATCCCCCAGCCTCTCAATCTCTCCTCTCTCTTTCCCTCTATCCTGCTCACTGTCTCGTTCCTATAGGGTTTGTTTGTTCAGGATTTTTCTTTTTACTCCCTCTGCCTTTTAAACTTTTGCTTTTGTTCCACGGTGAGTGTGCACACACACACACACACGCACACACACACGCACGCACACACACACTCCATGGTGCACACACACACGCACGCACGCACGCATGCACGCACACACACACACACACACACACACACACACACACACACACACGCTATTACAACCATCCCCACAATATTTAGGAGCCGCTGATATGCACACTCACCTACCCACAAATATCACCCCCCCCCCCATAAATGTTAAACTCCCCTGTTATTGTAATGGTGATAGGTTAGGTTAGAATGTCTTGGGGTATGATATTTGTGCGTCTAACTTTCTCACTCACCATTATTCAGTCATCATTCAGGATTTTCTGTAATCATGGTAGCATTCACATCAATGTAGAAGTGTTTAGAAACGTATTCTATTCTTATTTTCAATTAAAGTGACTCCAAAATGACACAAACCAAAACAAACTTTGTAGAGTCATGTAATCATTGCGTGATATGAATATGGGACAGAGTATTTAACTTTATACTATTTTAATACATATGTAAGTGAATTTGTCCCAATAATTTTGCTCCCCTAAAATGGGGGGACTCTATACATGAAGTGCTGTAATTTCAAAATGAAATAAAGTGCTGTAACGCAAAAATACCCTAAAATGAAGGCTGATGGTCTGCACTTTAACCCCATCACTATTGTCTGCTGGAGTACAGAGCCAAAACAACATAACATGTCCCAATACTTTTGGATCTCACTGTACAGTTTTTCAAATAGGATATGTTTAACTACTTTTTCTTCTCACTTTGTGTCATTCTCTCTCTCTTCTTCCTTCTCTCAGCCCCCCCCCTCTTCATCACTGTTAATGAAGGTCTCTAAAAAAGAGAGATACAGTATGTGGTCATTCACGTAAAGCATTGGAGAGAGGTGGATGGAGGGATGGAGAGTAAATGAGTGTTGGGATAAAATAGGACAGAAGAGAGGAGGGGTGAAGATGCGGGGGGGTATTGAGACTTGTTATTCGCTCGGGGCATCCATCACTCCCTCCCTCAGCATCTGTCCATCTTTCTGTCTGTGTATCAGGGAGCCAGTGTTCACTCATCACATCAAGCCAGTTCCTCAGTCAACGTGCATCTCTCTCTCTCTCTCTCTCTCTCTCTCTCTCTGTTTGCTTCTTTCTCATCCTCTCTCCCTCTCTCCTTTGCATTCCCCTCTACCCTCCTCCTCTTGCCTTTTCTCTTTCCTCTCTTCCCTCCCTGTCAGGGATTCAGCCACCCATCCAGCGGGAGAGTTTATGTCATCTATAATAAAGAAAGTTATCCTGCTTGAAAACACCCCTCATGAAATATTGATCAGTATGAGTGTATGTATACCTTGAATCCATGTGTGTGTGTGTTTCTGCACTATTGATGTACTGTATGTCATATACAACCTGTCCTAGCTAGGTTTCCATCCAATAGGCCACAGATTTTCATGTGAATATAAAACAAATCAGCATAAAGAAACCAGTGGTGTTTCCAGTGAAATGTACTTTTCGCTTAAGTTTTCATTTACAGAATAAAAACCTAAAGTCCAATGTGTTTCTGTGGCATTTTCAACTCTACTGATATTTCTGTCACAAAAACGGTTGTATTAAATAGAAAACTTGTCTACTCTGGTGTTGTCACATGTACTCTAGCCAACAGCTCACAGTTACAGTGAGGGTAGGGTAGGCTACATGATGATGAAACACCAGTCAAGCATCAATCATCATGTCACCAGAATAAGACCCTCAATATTTATTGGAAAGGAGCATCAAGATCACCATGCACTTTCACCACCCTGTGAAATTCATCATCATTTATTTCATCTGTAATCTAATAAACTGAATGGTTTCCCGAATCATAGTGGAAGAACCACACACCATATCATCGCGTGAAGTTTACTTCAATATGATGGTTATTATGTCAATATTTGCACATAAAGGCGTTTCCACCACCATTTCTCGCATAATTCATTTTACCAATGAAAAAAAAAAACGTTGGACAAAAAATGATCTGTCAGCATTTATAAAATTGTACCGAGACTTCCTGTTTCCATCACAGCTGTAGTGATTTTTTTTTTATACGGTATGACTTTACTCGCATAAAAACTGTAGATGGAACTGATTCATGTTATAGGCTCTTGCTAATCCACTTAAGTCAATCAATGTCTATGGGCCACATTGACCTCTCTCTCTCTCTCTCTCTCTCCTCCCACCCCCCAGATATTACAGTCCCACTCCTCGATTATGCCTGTCTGCGGCTGCCACAGCGCCTCCAACCCTCAGGAAAGGCGAGCGTCCCCCACGCCCCTGCCCCCCCAGGAGGTGAGACGTCCTCCCCGGCACTGTGCGGCCCTCTCCTCCCTCTCCCTGTCCCTCCTGGGCCTCCTGTTGTGCCTGTTCCACCTGCCCCCCGCCTGTCACTCTCGCAGAGACAAGGGCGGGGGCGTGGCCCACTACATCCCCATGGCACAGCCCCCCCACCACCAGGTGCTGCCCAAGCTGGTGCAGGGCCTCAGCATCGCCGTGGTGCTGGTGGGCAACTCTAGCGAGGTGGCGTTGGCGGGCGCCCGGGAGAAGGACGACTTCCTGCACATGCCACTGGCGCCCAACGTGGAAGTGCTCACCATGAACGAGACGGACCCAAAGAGCATCATCAAGAGCATATGTGACCTGATGACAGAGCACTGGCTACAGGGCGTGGTGTTCGGGGACGACACGGATCAGGAGGCCATAGCCCAGATCCTGGACTTCATCTCTGCACAGACACACATCCCCATCCTGGGGGTCCGCGGTGGCTCCTCCATGATCATGGCTGCCAAGGTACAGTGTGTGTGTGTTTCTATGTGTACTGTGTGTGTGAGAGAGGGTGATCGAGAAAATAAAAAAGTATGGGCAATGTTTTTATCTGTTAGTGTTTATCCTCTGTATTTCGTTGTTGTCTTAAACAATGATCTGTTCACAAATGAAGCGGCGACGTCTTTCTGGTGCAACGTCGTTACCACTATCAGATCAATGCTGGTTCATTCATGGGAAAACAGATGCAGAGGTTTGACAGAGAGCAAGAGGGGTTGTTTCCTTTGAAGAAAACTGGAAAGCGTGGGGAAGTTGAAGACAGGATCAACGTGGTGCGATAGGAGGGAACAGGAAGACAGGGAGAGAAGACGTGCATAGAGAAAGAAAAGTATAACTCAAGTAGACTGGCATGAGAGAGAGAGAGAGAGAGAGAGAGAGAGAGAGAGAGAGAGAGAGAGAGAGAGAGAGAGAGAGAGAGAGAGAGAGAGAGAGAGAGAGAGAGAGAGAGAGAGAGAGAGAGAGAGAGAGAGAGAGAGAGAGAGAGAGAGAGAGAGAGAGAGAGAGAGAGAGAGAGAGAGAGAGAGAGAGAGAGAGAGAGAGAGAGAGAGAGAGAGAGAGAGAGAGAGAGAGAGAGAGAGAGAGAGAGAGAGAGAGAGAGAGAGAGAGAGAGAGCTGTACTGTCACCAGACACACAGTGTTACCTCGGCATGACAGAGTTCCACTAGATCCCTCTATGGCTCATCCCTATGATATTTCCCCCCCACCCCTTTTTCATTCTATTCACTTTAACCATGTCTAATGGGATGAAACAATCTGGTCCTGCTTTATCTTAGCCGGCTGTGATCTGCGTTTGGACCGTGCTGCTGGACTGGACTATTTTTTTCTGCAGAATAATCAACTTTTATTCAGCCTGAACAAATACTGTACAAAATGGGCTCCCAGAAACTCCTAGAATTTCAAACAGTCTCCAAAAAAAAGCTGCTCCGAATGAGGCCGTCCGCTTAGCATTCCAACTGACGTCACGTGCTTTCAGCACAACGGGTTCCATTGTGGATAAAACATTATCTTTGCTCACCCTTCCTCGTTTGACCCTGCGTCAACAGGGTCCCCCAGTAAACATGGCCCACTATGACCCACTAGGGCCACCAGCCAGCCATTAATCCCCTATATCCCCATTACACCATGGAGGATAGCATTGGACAGTCAAATGACATTTACCCCACACATCTCTATCGACAGGTACGACATCCACTGACCCAGCCCCTTGTGCCATGGCCATACATACGTGTCACTGACCCCATAGTATATCCTACACACATAGATATATTGATGATACACCACCCGCCCGTGTTAAACATGTAAACATGATGCATTTTATTGTTCATGTTCAAGAGGTGTACAGGGTATGCATGCAGGCTGAAGGTGTAATTCATTAAGTGCACGTGCCATCCATGCGCCAGGAGCCCAGGCTTGTGCTGCTGCGGCTAAATGGATTTCCCAGGCCGGAAGCCAACACAGGGCCCAGGAGAGAGAAATGGAGCCACATCCAAGGCCATGCTAGTCTCCGTCTCCAAACGGATTTGTGTCTGTTGTTTAATGGGCTGAAACAATATTGGTTGAGAATATGGTAGAATAAGAGTGGGAGAAGGAGAGGGATGGTGAAAGAACAGCCTCTCCTCCTGAGAGAGAATCTGGGGGAAGATGGACAGCAGGTGTGTGGAGAGGACGGCGCTGCAGAAGCTAGCTGCTGGAAACGTGGCAGACAGAGTGAGACAGCAGCACAGACTGGAGGCGTGAAGGAGCAAGGAGAGGCCCTGTAGCTGGGAAGAGAAAAGAGAGAGAGACAGAGTGAGACAGCAGCACAGACTGGAGGCGTGAAGGAGCAAGGAGAGGCCCCGTAGCTGGGAAGAGAGAGAGACAGAGTGAGACAGCAGCACAGACTGGAGGCGTGAAGGAGGAAGAAGAGGCCCCGTAGCTGGGAAGAGAAAAGAGAGAGAGACAGAGTGAAGAAGGTAAAATCAAAGGTTGAAGCAGAGAGCTTGAGATAATGTGGTGTAAAAGGATTTGGGAACTAGACTGAACAAAAATATAAACGCAACATTCAACAAGTTCAACGATTTTACTGAGTTACAGTTCATATAAGGAAATCAGTCAATTTAAATAAATTCATTTGGCTCTAATCTATGGATTTCACATGACTGGGCAGGGGCGCAGACATCGGGGGCCTGGGAGGGCATAGGCCCACCCACTTGGGAGACTTGCACACACACTGGGGAGCCAGGCCCAGCCAATCAGAATGAGTTTTTCCCCACAAAAGGGCTTTATAGACAGAAGACAGGTGGCTGGTCTCAGATGATCCTGTAAGTGAAGAAACCGGATGTGGAGGTTCTGGGCTGACGTGGTTACATGTGGTCTGCGGTTGTGAGGCCGGTGGGACGTACTACCAAATTCTCTAAAACGGCGTTGGAGTCGGGCTTATGGTAGAGAAATTAGCATTCAATTCTCTAGCAACAGCCCTGGTGGACGTTCATGCAGTCAGCATGTCAATGACACGCTCCCTCAGAACGTGAGTCATCTCTGGCATTGTGTTGTGTGACAAAACTGCACATTTTTTCTTGATAGGCTACACTTGTCAGATGGATGGATTATCTCGGCAAAGGAGAAATGCTCACTAACATGGATGTAAACGAATTTGTCCACATAATTTGAGATAAATAAGTTTTTATTGCGTATGGATTTTTTTTTATTTTTTTATTTTAAATTTTAATTTCAGCTCATGAAACATGGGACCAACACTTTACATGTTGTGTTTATATTTTTGTTCAGTATAATAAGCTTTGGAGAATTGACAGATCGAGATGGGGGAAAGGGAAATGTAAAAGAAGGTCTTTATCTCTCTCTCTTTCTCTCCCTCTGTCTCTCTCACTGTCGCTCCCTCTTTCTCCCTCCCTCCCTCTTTCTCTCTCTCTCTTTCATGCAAGGCCAAATGCCGCTGATGCAGTTGGCAAGGCAACCCTTTGCTTACCTATACAGCAGGATCATAAGTGAGACAGAGAGCCGAGGGGAAATAAGATATTTTTATAGCTGATGTCTGGAATAGAAAACAGGAATGGTGCTGAAGTAGTACACAGAGTAGTATCTACAGTGGGTTTTGGTGTGGTGCTGAAGTAGTACACAGAGTAGTATCTACAGTGGGTTTTGGTGTGGTGCTGAAGTAGTACACAGAGTAGTATCTACAGTGGGTTTTGGTGTGGTGCTGAAGTAGTACACAGAGTAGTATCTACAGTGGGTTTTGGTGTGGTGCTGAAGTAGTACACAGAGTAGTATCTACAGTGGGTTTTGGTGTGGTGCTGAAGTAGTACACAGAGTAGTATCTACAGTGGGTTTTGGTGTGGTGCTGAAGTAGTACACAGAGTAGTATCTACAGTGGGTTTTGGTGTGGTGCTGAAGTAGTACACAGAGTAGTATCTACAGTGGGTTTTGGTGTGGTGCTGAAGTAGTACACAGAGTAGTATCTACAGTGGGTTTTGGTGTGGTGCTGAAGTAGTACACAGAGTAGTATCTACAGTGAGTTTTGGTGTGGTGCTGAAGTAGTACACAGAGTAGTATCTACAGTGAGTTTTGGTGTGGTGCTGAAGTAGTACACAGAGTAGTATCTACAGTGAGTTTTGGTGTGGTGCTGAAGTAGTACACAGAGTAGTATCTACAGTGAGTTTTGGTGTAGTGCTGTGAAATATACAGTATCTATATTTTTTTTTATTGTGAAATTAGAAACCAAGGGATGGGTGACGGATAGACGGATGGACCAAAGGATGGTGTTATAGAGGAACAGAGGGAAGGTGCGACAGCTGGTGGGTCTCCGACAGCGTCACCCAGGAACGATGGAAAAGATGGTTGAGGTGGAGAGAAGCGAAAGATGGATAGAGGGAAGCTGTACTCACATCTGTATCAATGAATAAGATGGAAGAGAGAGAAGGGTGAGAGATAAGTGAGAGAGAAGGGTGAGAGATAAGTGAGAGAGAAGGGTGAGAGGAGCAAGTGAATTACTGCATGACGGAAGGAGAGCGAGATAGAAGGAAAGAGAGATGGAAGGAAAGAGAGAGATGGAAGGAAAGAGAGAGATGGAAGGAAAGAGAGAGATGGAAGGAAAGAGAGAGATGGAAGGAAAGAGAGATGGAAGGAAAGAGAGATGGAAGGAAAGAGAGATGGAAGGAGAGAGAGATGGAAGGAAAGAGAGATAGAAGGAAAGAGAGATGGAAGGAAAGAGAGATAGAAGGAAAGAGAGATGGAAGGAAAGAATGATGGAAGGAAAGAGAGAGATGGAAGGAAAGAGAGAGATGGAAGGAAAGAGAGAGATGGAAGGAAAGAGAGATGGAAGGAAAGAGAGATAGGAGAGAGAGATGGAAGGAGAGGAAGAAAGAAAGATGGAAGGCGGGAAGGAAAGAGAGATAGAAGGAGAGAGAGATGGAAGGAGAAAAGGAAAGAGAGATAGAAGGAAAAAGAGATGGAAAGAGAAAAGGAAAGAGAGATAGAAGGAAAGAGAGATGGAAGGAAAGAGAAAGAGATGAAAGAGAGATAGAACGAGAGAGAGATATGGAAAGAGAGAAGGAAAGATAGATGGAAAGAGAGAAGGAAGGAGAGAAGGAAGGAGAGAAGGAAGGAGAGATGGAAGGAAAGAGAGATGGAAATAGAGATAGAAGGAGAGAGAGATGGAAAGAGAGATGGAAGGAGAGACCTAAGGAGAGATGGAAAGAGAGATGGAAAGAGAGATGGAAGGAGAGAAGGAAGGAGAGATGGAAGGTGAGAAGGAAAGAGAGATGGAAGTATGCAGATTGAAGCAGTTTGGGATGGATCATTCTTCCATGGATTAGAGTTGCTGGTACTGTATAATGCTACAGCATCTAGCTTACATATCAAACACTCTATTTAGTGATCATCATTTGCCTCTTAATCTAGCATAATGGGTAACATATTGTTTAGCTACCAAAAATGATGTCAACTCTTGTGAAGATATTGACAAATAGGGTTAAATTCCACAGGGTTCAATTCTCGGGCCGACTTTTTTCTCTGTATATATCAATGATGTTGCTCTTGCTGCGGGCGATTCCCTGATCCACCTCTACGCAGACGACACCATTCTGTATACTTCTGGCCCTTCCTTGGACACTGTACTAACTAACCTCCAAACGAGCTTCAATGCCATACAACACTCCTTCCGTGGCCTCCAACTGCTCTTGTAAAAAAAATGCATGCTTATCAACCGTACAGTGCCCGCACCCGCCCGCCCGACTAGCATCCCCACCCTGGACGGTTCCGACCTAGAATATGTGGACAACTATAAATAACTAGGTGTCTGGCTAGACTGTAAACTCTCCTTCCAGACTCATATTAAACATCTCCGATCCAAAATCAAATCTAGAATCGGCTTTCTATTTCGCAACAAAGCCTCCTTCACTCATGTCGCCAAACTTACTCTAGTAAAACTGACTATCCTACCAATCCTCGACTTTGGCGATGTCATCTACAAAATAGCTTCCAACACTCTACTCAGCAAACTGGATGCAGTCTATCACAGTGCCATCCGTTTTGTTACTAAAGCACCTTATACCACCCACCACTGCGACCTATATTCTCTAGTCGGCTGGCCCTCGCCACGTATTCGTCGCCAGACCCACTGGCTCCAGGTCATCTATAAGTCTATGCTAGGTAAAGCTCCGCCTTATCTCAGTTCACTGGTCACGATAACAACACACACCCGTAGCACATGTTCCAGGAGGTATATCTCACTGATCATCCCCAAAGCCAACACCTCATTTGGCCGCCTTTCCTTCCAGTTCACTGCTGCCTGTGACTGGAACGAATTGCAAAAATCGCTGAAGTTGGAGACTTTTATTATCATCACCAACTTTAAACATCAGCTATCTGAGCAGCTAACTGATCACTGCAGCTGTACATAGTCCATTTGTAAATAGCCCACCCAATCTACCTACCTCATCCCCATACTGTTTTTATTTTATTTACTTTTCTGCTCTTTTGCACACCAGTATCTCTACCTGCACATGTTAATCTGATCATTTATCACTCCAGTGTTAATCTGCTAAATTGTAATTATTCGCTCCTATGGCCTATTTATTGCCTACCTCCTCATGCCTTTTGCACACAATGTATATAGACTTTATTTTTTCTACTGTGTCATTGACTTGTTTATTGTGTTATTGGCTTGTTTATTGTTTACTCCATGTGTAACTCTGTGTTGTTGTCTGTGTCACACTGCTTTGCTTTATCTTGGCCAGGTCGCAGTTGCAAATGAGAACATGTTCTCAACTAGCCTACCTGGTTAAATAAATATTTTTTTAAATAAACAAGTCTTCAAGGTTAAACTTGATAGCCTGACAAATACCTGGTGATGTAAGTTATCACCTCAGGGCATCCTATTGGATGAACAGCAGTTCATCTAGACTACACCAGCCAGCTAGCCAGCCAGCCAGCCCAGTCTTCAATATGGAAGAGATCGCATCCTCACCTACAGTGGTGATGGGATTTAAATATCAGAAATAAATGCAAACAGGAAAGTAACCAAATGACCCCCGAGGAATCTAATCCAATATGAATCACGGTCTCTACACGTTTTTTTATCAGCACAATCAAACAACAGAAGACGTGTGTGACACCATAAATATTTGATTGCACTGCATTGTTTTATATATTATTATACATTTTTTATTTTACTAGGCAAGCCAGTTAAGATCAAATGACTTATTTACAAAGACGGCCTACTCCGGCCAAACCCTAACCAGGAAGATGCTGGGCCAATTGTGCGCCACCCTATGGGACTCCCGATCACGGCCAATTGTGATACAGCCTGGGATCGAACCAGGGTTTGTAGTGACACCTCTAGCACTGCACCACTCAGGATCCCATGTATAGACAATGGGAAATAAGAATATTAATGAACCGCTGTTGCGATGCACATTTTCCCTGAGGATTCCAAAAGCACTTTAGCTTCTCACCGTTGAGACAGCTTCTACCACCAGGCCATTGAGCAGCTAAACCCTAGCTGTCTACCCGCATGCACCTTAAAACCTCTAAAGGATCGGTGGGTCCCCCACGGGACAGTTGAGCTAATGTAGGCTAATGTAATTAGTATGAGGTTGTAAGTACAAGAATATTTCCCAGGACATAGACATATCTGATATTGGCAGAAAGCTTAAATTCTTGTTAATCTAACTGCACTGTCCAATTTACAGTAGCTATTACAGTGAAATAATACCATGCTATTGTTTGAGGAAAGTGCACAGTTATGAACTTGAAAATGTATTAATAAACCAATCAGGCACATTTGGGTAGTCTTGATACAACATTTTGAACAGAAATACAATGGTTGTTTGGATCAGTTTAAAACTTTCAACATACACTGCTGCCATCTAGTGGCCAAAATCTAAATTGTCCTGGGCTGGCATAATACATCATGGCCTTTCTCTTATATTTCAAAGATGATGTGTATTATCTTTTACCAGATCTAATGTGTTATATTCTCGTACATTAATTTAGCATTTCCACAAACTTCAAAGTGTTTCCTTTCAAATGGTATCAAGAATGTGTATTTCCTTGCTTCAGGTCCTGAGCTACAGGTAGTTAGATTTGGGTATGTCATTTAGGCGAAAATTGATAAACGGGTGGATCCTTATTATTAATGTCATGTTGGGTCCTCATTCACGCACCGTAACAATTAAGAGACCCTGTGCATTGATTCTCCACACACACACTCACGCACGCTCACACACACACACACTCACTCTCTCTCTCTCTCTCTCTCTCTCTCACTCTCTCACTCACTCACTCACTCACTCACTCACTCACTCACTCACTCACTCACTTACTCACTCACTCACTCACTCACTCACTCACTCACTCACTCACTCACACTCTCTCACTCACTCTCTCTCACTCACTCTCACTCACTCTCACTCACTCACTCACTCACTCTCTCTCTCACTTTCTCTCTCTCCCTCTCACACACATGCTAACACACTATTTATTGACTATTTATTAAAGCTGCTACACTTCTCACTACACTAGTTGTATATAACAGTCATCATAATTTGGCAGAACACAATTTATACATCCTACTCTATATTCAGCTGTGTACATACAGTGCCTTGCGAAAGTATTCGGCCCTCTTGAACTTTGCGACCTTTTGCCACATTTCAGGCTTCAAACATAAAGATATAAAACTGTATTTTTTTGTGAATAATCAACAACAAGTGGGACACAATCATGAAGTGGAACGACATTTATTGGATATTTCAAACTTTTTTAACAAATCAAAAACTGAAAAATTGGGCGTGCAAAATTATTCAGCCCCCTTAAGTTAATACTTTGTAGCGCCACCTTTTGCTGCGGTTACAGCTGTAAGTCGCTTGGGGTATGTCTCTATCAGTTTTGCACATCGAGAGACTGACATTTTTTCCCATTCCTCCTTGCAAAACAGCTCGAGCTCAGTGAGGTTGGATGGAGAGCATTTGTGAACAGCAGTTTTCAGTTCTTTCCACAGATTCTCGATTGGATTCAGGTCTGGACTTTGACTTGGCCATTCTAACACCTAGATATGTTTATTTTTGAACCATTCCATTGTAGATTTTGCTTTATGTTTTGGATCATTGTCTTGTTGGAAGACAAATCTCCGTCCCAGTCTCAGGTCTTTTGCAGACTCCATCAGGTTTTCTTCCAGAATGGTCCTGTATTTGGCTCCATCCATCTTCCCATCAATTTTAACCATCTTCCCTGTCTCTGCTGAAGAAAAGCAGGCACAAACCATGATGCTGCCACCACCATGTTTGACAGTGGGGATGGTGTGTTCAGGGTGATGAGCTGTGTTGCTTTTACGCCAAACATAACGTCTTGCATTGTTGCCAAAAAGTTCAATTTTGGTTTCATCTGACCAGAGCACCTTCTTCCACATGTTTGGTGTGTCTCCCAGGTGGCTTGTGGCAAACTTTAAACAACACTTTTTATGGATATCTTTAAGAAATGGCTTTCTTCTTGCCACTCTTCCATAAAGGCCAGATTTGTGCAATATACGACTGATTGTTGTCCTATGGACAGAGTCTCCCACCTCAGCTGTAGATCTCTGCAGTTCATCCAGAGTGATCATGGGCCTCTTGGCTGCATCTCTGATCAGTCTTCTCCTTGTATGAGCTGAAAGTTTAGAGGGATGGCCAGGTCTTGGTAGATTTGCAGTGGTCTGATACTCCTTCCATTTCAATATTATCGCTTGCACAGTGCTCCTTGGGATGTTTAAAGCTTGGGAAATCTTTTTGTATCCAAATCCGGCTTTAAACTTCTTCACAACAGTATCTCGGACCTGCCTGGTGTGTTCCTTGTTCTTCATGATGCTCTCTGCGCTTTTAACGGACCTCTGAGACTATCACAGTGCAGGTGCATTTATACGGAGACTTGATTAGACACAGGTGGATTGTATTTATCATCATTAGTCATTTAGGTCAACATTGGATCATTCAGAGATCCTCACTGAACTTCTGGAGAGAGTTTGCTGCACTGAAAGTAAAGGGGCTGAATAATTTTGCACGCCCAATTTTTCAGTTTTTGATTTGTTAAAAAAGTTTGAAATATCCAATAAATGTCGTTCCACTTCATGATTGTGTCCCACTTGTTGTTGATTCTTCACAAAAAAATACAGTTTTATATCTTTATGTTTGAAGCCTGAAATGTGGCAAAAGGTCGCAAAGCTCAAGGGGGCCGAATACTTTCGTATGTCTCATAACTTCTTTTCGTTGATTTTTTTTCTTCTACTTTTTATTACTACTTGTAATTTTGGACATTGTATTGGGCATTTGATTCTTAAATTATATTGATATTGTATTGTTGAGGAGAGTTATGAAGTAAGCATTTCACTGTACTGCTTACACCTTTATCCGTGACCAGTAAACTTTGATTTGTTTGGAAATAGCCCCCTCTCTCTCCCTCTGTTGTTGTGTAACAGTGGGAGTGTAATGCTAACCGCTAGGTCTACCATGAGGAACAAAACAAGCCTTTTTTTATTTAGCCTGTCAAGGTGTGACCGAGGTGACCAATTAGTTCCTGTTCCTGCCTGGCTGCATTAAGGATATTTTTATTTCCAATGTTTACGTTATGGTGCTTACTGTGTGTGTTTGTGCATGTGTGTGTGTTTATGTTTGTCTGTGTGTATGTTTGTTTATGTTTGTGTGTGTGCATGCATGAGTTTATGTGTGTCTTTGCGTGTGTGTGTGTGTGTGTGCGTGCGTATGTGTGTGCGTGCGTATGTGTGTGTGTGCGTATGTGTGTGTGTGTGTGTGTGTGTTGTCTAGAGGAAATGATGGAGCTGAAATGTGTCTAGGCTTAATTGTTGTGGGGGGATGAGTGCAGCAAGCTAGTTGAAGCATTTAATCACAGTACAACAGGGAATTGACTGACAACAGTTATGCCCAGGCCTTGTTTATGTCCTTCTTCCTGTGAGGGAGGGACATAAGGAGTGGCACTTGCCTCCCTGGGGCACTATATCCGTTGTCATTTTATGGCAATGATGTGAGCACAAGGGCAGGAACACCATGTTTCCCCAGTGAGGAACACTCCCCCTCTTTTCTATACCGGGGGCTTTCATTTAAATCCTGTTGAGTTGGTCTTTCTGCACACATTTATATTCTCAATTATGGCTTACAATAGCACCTTTTGTTGTACTAATCAGCGAGGTCCTGTATTCTATCATAGTAATGTGCTGTTCTGCACCACAGAGCCATGTCTCCCTAAAACACTGCCGCAATTAGAAGCATTTGTAAACGATAAGGGAATTAAAATAAAGCGCCTCTCTGTCCGGCTGGCTCTCTGTCCGGCTGGCTCTCTGTCCGGCTGGCTCTCTGTCCGGCTGGCTCTCTGTTGTTTGCGTGGCTCTGAGTGATTAGGTGCTGTTGCTGTGGTTCTGGTTCATGACGTGGTGTGGAGGGAAGGAACACACTGGAACACTCCATCTAGCCCATCCTTTGGTCTCGTTTTTGTCTGCTCTCCTTCTTTTTGGCATTGTTTCTCAACCTCTTTTTCTTCCTCCCTGTCTCCTAGTACCCCCTTTTTGTCCTGGTTTAGAAATGTGACAGTTCAGTGTGTGTGTCCCCCTTTTGAGCGAGAGAGAGAGTCAGGAGGAGAGAGAGAGTCAGGAGGAGAGAGAGAGAGTCAGGAGGAGAGAGAGAGTCAGGAGGAGAGAGAGAGAGTCAGGAGGAGAGAGAGAGAGTCAGGAGGAGAGAGAGAGTCAGGAGGAGAGAGAGAGAGGAGGAGAGAGTCAGGAGGAGAGAGAGAGTCATGAGGAGAGAGAGAGAGAGCGCGCGAGAGAGAGAGAGAGAGAGATAGAGAGTCAGGAGGAGAGAGAGAGTCAGGAGCAGAGAGAGAGTCAGGAGGAGAGAGAGAGTCAGGAGGAGAGAGAGAGTCAGGAGGAGAGAGAGAGAGGAGGAGAGAGAGAGAGGAGGAGAGAGAGAGTCAGGAGGAGAGAGAGAGTCAGGAGGAGAGAGAGAGTCATGAGGAGAGAGAGTGAGAGAGAGAGAGGAGGAGAGAGAGAGTCAGGAAGAGAGAGAGGAGGAGAGAGAGAGTCGGGAGGAGAGAGAGAGTCAGGAGGAGAGAGAGGGAGGAGAGAGAGAGTCAGGAGGAGAGAGAGAGAGGAGGAGAGAGTCAGGAGGAGAGAGGGAGTCAGGAGGAGAGAGAGAGAGGAGAGAGAGAGTCAGGAGGAGACAGAGAGAGAAGGAGAGAGTCAGGAGGAGAGAGAGCCCTAAATATACGTGTCCTATTTCCCCCAGTCTGACTCTTTCTGCCCATTTAGAATGTGGACCATTTTAAAACTCAACTGCAACTTTTCTCTACTGTTTTCATCTGTCTATCTCTCTCTCTCTCTCTCTCCCCCATCTCTCTTTCTCCCCCTCTCTCTGTCTCTCTCTCCCCATCTCTCTTTCTCCCCCTCTCTCTGTCTCTCTCTCCCCATCTCTCTTTCTCCCTCTCTCTGTCTCTCTCTCTCTCCATCTCTCTCTCTCTCTCTCTCTCTCTCTCTCTCTCTCTCTCTCTCTCTCTCTATCTGTCTCCCCCTCTCTCTCTGTGTGTGTGTGTCTATCTCTCTGTCTCTCTCTCTCCCTCTCTCTCTCTCTCTCTCTCTCTCTTTCTCGCTCATATCTTCCTATCCACCTCCTCTTTAAATCCTATCGCTCCCACATCTCCTTTCATTGTCTCCTTCTCCTCTCTCTCATTATGGATGGTAATGGCAGTGCCTTGGCCTGGACCCTGGCAGCTCACGGGGGCAGACCGATGCCCTCCAGATGCCCAGGTGTTGGCCTGGTCTCCCCATCCCTCCTCCCTCACACCCCTCCCTTCGGACAGAGCCCCCGGTCCCATGCTGGGACCCTTATTACCCTTATATCCCAAAGCCTCTGCCCTGTCTGAAGTGGCCGGGCAGGCCGGGCAATGGGAACTATCTTTTCATTGGCTGTGGAATGACTCAGTGATTCTGGAGCACACAGAGCCCCAGTGTTATCACCGGCTTGCTGCCCTTGCCATGAGGAGATCAGGGCCATGTTGCTCCATGTCTCTGAGTCTTCTCCCTCACTACTCTCTCTTTTCGTTCCCTCTCTCCGTTATCCATCCATTCAGTTTCGACAGGGTGTTAATTTTTATCCCTCCTTTTTTTGCTTCCACACCCACCCTCTTTCTCACTTGCCTTGCACTTCTCTTTCCCATCTTTCCCCCTTCCTTTGGCTCTTCTTCTCGTCTCCTCTTGTTTGTCCTTGTTCCGTCCTGCCTCCCCCTTCGGCCTCCTGTGTCGAACAAAGATCACAGGCTTTCTGTCAATGGAGGAAGGGGCGTGAAAGACAGAAGGCATGAGTGAAGACCACAAGATGGGCTCAGTCAATTACCCAGCAGCGCCGTGCCTGGAAAAGCTTCACACTGCGAGACACACATGTGCACACTAAGAAACAAAAGCACATACACACACAGTAATGCTCTGAAACACCAACCCATATCTCACTCTCTCTCACACACACACACACACACACACACACACACACACACACACACACACACACACACACACACACACACAAACCACACTGATTCCAGGTGACAATTCAATCTATTCAAGTGTCAGAGGCTATCTCCATCTCAAGTGACCCATGTTCATGACTAAGAAACACCAGGTGGGACAAAAGTCCTGCCTCCGGCCCACAGCCCACTAGACAGACGAAACACAATTAATGCCATAGTTTCGTTATGAGGTTTCTGAAAAACAGTGAAATCTCACCCACACAGAAAGATCTATTCACTTCCCCTTCTTCTCTCCTGTTCTCTGAGTTGAGACAAAGTGAGCTCCTGTGATGAATTTAAATGGTGCCCCTCCCCTGTTCTCCTCAATTAGAGCAAACACTACCTTCCTCACTCCTTCCATCTACAAATAACCAGAACCCACAACTGTCTCCATTCAGAGCACCCTGCCCCGCCCTGCGCTCACACACATACACACAAGCACCAATATACATACAGACAGATGTACAGTACCAGTCAAATGTTTGGACACACCTACTCATTCAAGGGTATCTTTATTTTTACTATTTTCTACATTGTAGAATAATAGTGAAGACATCAAAACTATGTAATAACACATATGGAATCATGTAGTAACCAAAAAAGTGTTAATCAAATGAGATTCTTCAAAGTAGCCACCCTTTGCCTTGATGACAAAGCATCAGCTGTCAGAGCAGTTTACCGATCACTGTACTTGTACTCAGCCAATCTGTAAATTGCACACCCAACTACCTCATCCCCATATTGTTATTTATGCTCTTGCTCTTTTGCACCCCAGTATCTCTACTTGCACATCATCATCACTCCAGTGTTAATACTAAATTGTAATTATTTTGCCTCTATGGCCTATTTATTGCCTTACCTCCATACTTTTACATTTGCACACACTGTACATAGATTTTTCTATTGTGTTATTGACTGTATGTTTGTTTATGTTTAACTCTGTGTTTGTCAATGGTGTGCGTACTGGGAGCGGAGTCAGGTGCAGGAGAGCAGAGAGTTGTGAACAGGCGCACACACGTTATTGAGGCAGGAGAAACCAACAGACGGACGCCACTGCGTCAAAACCTCCAGCCTATGCAAACGCGCAAACAGTCACAATAATATGGTATAAACACAATAACATACCTCATGAAATAAAACACGGAATAATCGCAAACCCGTAAAGCACGTCAACATAGACACGTAACACAAAACAATCTCACACAAAGACATGAGGGGGAACAGACAAATAAATACATGTAGTGTGATTGGGGAATGAAAACCAGGTGTGCAGGGAACAAGACAAAACAAATGGATAAATTAAAAATGGATCGGCGATGGCTAGAAAGCCGGTGACATCGACTGCCGAACTCCGCCCGAACAAGGAGGGGCCGACTTCGGCAGAAGTCGTGACAGTGTTGTTGTTTTTGTCACACTGCTTTGCTTTATCTTGGCCAGGTCGCAGTTGTAAATGAGAACTTGTTCTCAACTGGCCTACTTGGTTAAATAAAGGTGAAATAAAAATAAATAAAAATGACAACTTTGCACATTCTTGGCATTCTCTCAACCAGCTTCATGAGGAATGTTTTTCCAATAGTCTTGAAGGAGTTCCCACATATGCTGTCCACCAAACTTTTGACTGGTACTGTATGTACACACAGACTGTCTCAGACACGTCAAATCCACATATCACAAAGACATAGATACTCAACGATAATAACCCTTATAACCCTTATAGTCAGGCGTATACATATTGCATATATTCATATTCTGTATATTATGTAGTCCACACACACACACACACACACACACACACACACACACACCGCAGATGCTTTGTATTGGTCTTCTCATGTTGTCTGAGTCGTTTGAGGGAGTAAATAGTGTGGAGAGATTTGCATTTGCAATTCTCAAGTCAGTCAAACAGGCTTAGAAGACTTTATTGGCATGAGGCACTTAGGCTTTTAAACAATACAGTATGTAAATGTCCCTCAAGACACAGAACGCTCTGTACCAAAACAAGAACGAAAACCAGAAAGACATGACACAACATAACAGACCCCCCTCCCACGTCCCAATTTCTCTATCTCTCTGTTCTCATCCCTCTCTCACTTCTTTCACTGTGCTTTTGTTCTATTTTTTTTCCCTGCCTCCACCTGCGGATGTGATGATGTTCTTTTAGACAGCTTGATGACAGACTGCGGTGTTAGTTGAGGATCAGTTTGGCCATTCCAGCATACTGTGGTTGAAGGCAGTCTTTGAACACCTTACTGTCTAACAGTCAAAGACAGTGTAATACAATCACAGTGGCTGTAGAGCCCCGAGCCATGGTACAGGATCAGACCCTGCTGCTCTGTCTGTGGCACTGAGACGTATACAGCTTTGAATACAGAGCAAATGCCATGAACAAAGACAATTAGGATGCAGCCATTCAGGTTGAACTGACTGATCCTGCTCACTGGCTAGAACAAGATGCAGCAGATCTCATTGGAATGTGGATGGCACTGGAATTGACCTCAGGTGTGTGAGATGTGGGTTAGACTGTGTGTGTGTGTGTGTGTGTGTGTGTGTGTGTGTGTGTGTGTGTGTGTGTGTGTGTGTGTGTGTGTGTGTGTGTGTGTGTGTGTGTGTGTGTGTGTGTGTGTGAGAGAGTGTGTGTGTGCCTGCGGACTGTATGCGTACAAGTGCATCATTGCGCCGAGTGGATTTTTTTGTTCGCTCTAATGGCATCTTTAGCAAGACCGTTACGATGGAAACCACGTTACCACGGAAACGCAACCTGTCTCTTTGAATTGGAAGAATATCTCAGCCTCTCTCTCTCTCTCTTTTCCTATTTCTCGCCTTCTCTACCTTTCTCTCCTGACCTGATAGTGCAGCTGATGCCAGTTGAGCGGTGTACACATCAGAGAGAGAGAGAGAAAGGGAGAGATAATGTGTGTGGGTTAGAGGTGAGGAGTGGGGGCAGAGGTCATGAGTCATGAGGCAGAGAGCAGCAGTTGTGAGAACTGTTGCTCTGAAAGAGAGAGGAGGGTGAGAAGAGGATGTGTGTAAAGGAATAGACAGAAGGATGGATGGAGAATTGTGGCAAATGGGGCAAACATTAAACTGAAAGAGTAAGTAGAGGGTAGTTGGAGAAATAATTGCTCACACAGTTGGGTGGAATGGAGAGATGGGGTGAAAAAGAATGAAATCAAAATAGTTCAGATTGAGTCAGTAACGACAGAGTTAGAGGAGAGAGAGCGGAAGAGGTCTGCTCCATATGTATTTGGGGAGAATAGGAGGGAGAGAGAGAGATTGATTATGCTCTTGTAAGTGCTTTTGGCGTTATTGGAACAATGCTGTCCTCCCAATCCAGCCAATTTGAATTAACATTGTGGAGAGAGTGATTGAGAGAGAAATGGAGAACCTGGCAAAGAGATAGCAAGAGAAGGGTGACGGCGGATGCTGAGCGAAGGGGGCTTTGGCAGTCCGACAGAGAGGGAGGGAGTGAGGGTCTGGAAGGAGGACAGAGAGATGGATATCAAAAGGAGGGTTTTAAGTAGGACAGAGATACAGTGAGCTCCAAAAGTATTGGGACAGTGACACATTTTTTGTTGTTTTGGCTCTGTACTCCAGCACAAATATCATACCCCCAAGACATGCTAACCTCTCACCATTTATATAACAGGGGATGTTAGCATTTTTTGGGGTTATGATATTTATGCCTCTAACTTTCTCACTTATAATTATTAACAATTCATTCAGGATTATCCTTAATCATGGTAGAATCTACATTAATGTAGAAGTGTTTAGAAACATATTCTATTCTTATTTATAATAAAAGTGACTCCAAAATTACACTATACATTATTTACCATTAATTTAAATTCGGCTCAAAATAATCTGAAACACAACCAAAACAAACAATAAATGCATCCAACAAATGTATAGAGTCACAAGCTTGATGTAGTCATGGGACCAAATTCTTCACTTTTGACTTCTTTAATACACATAGAAGTGAATGTGTCCCAATACTTTTGGTCCCGTAAAATGTGGGGACTGTGTACAAAAAGTGCTGTTATTTCTCAATCGTTTACCTTCTATGAAAATACCCTCAAATTAAAGCTCATAGTCATTGTATGATTTCCAATCCAAAGTTCTGGAGTACAGAGACAAAACAAAACAAAACATGTCAAGGCCCCAGTACTTTTGGAGCTCACTGTAGATGGTTAGAGACAAAGAGAACAAGATAATGGTAGGGTGTGGAAGAAGTTCCTAGTGCCTCGATCACACCGACAACGTCATTGCATTTTGGTACAACAGAATTACATTCATTTTCAATGAATCGCTGCGTTTGCCCTGCAGCTTTGCGTTGCAGAGGAAGTTGCAGTGCGTTCGGTGTGGTACATACATTGGATTTATCTAACGTATGCGGCAAACTGTATGTATAGACGGCTTGACAGAAATAGTAGCAGAAGGTGAATGTTAAACTATTGTTGCATACTAGATGAAGCTGCATACTATTTTTGTCGGTGTGTTCTAAGTGCAAGAGAGATGGAGGGACACTGAGAGAACGTGAGAATTTGAAGCAAGGATGGAAAGAAATTGAGAAAAAAGGTGTGAGGGTCTGGTGGAGGAACCAGAAGAGGAGAGTGAGGGCGGGAGGAGCTGGAAGAGGAGAAGATGGGAGGTAGAGAGATGGGAGAGCGAGATAGATGGATCTGAAGGGACAGAGAGCAAGATGGGCGGAGAGATAGATGGAAGACAAATGTACTGTACACTCACAAGGTTAGGAGCATTTGTCTAATTTGATTCCTTTTATAAACTCAACTTCCTCCCTCCCTCCTGCCCTGACTTCTCTCCCTGACTTCTCTCCCTCTCTCCCTCCCTCTCCCTGCCTTCTCTCCCTCTCTCCCTCCCTCTCCCTGCCTTCTCTCCCTCCCTCTCCCTGACTTCTCTCCCTCTCTCCCTCCCTCTCCCTGCCTTCTCTCCCTCTATCCCTCCCTCTCCCTGCCTTCTCTCCCTCTCTCCCTCCCTCTCCTTGCCTTCTCTCCCTATCTCCCTCCCTCTCCCTGACTTCTCTCCCTCTCTCCCTCCCTTTCCCTGACTTCTCTCCCTCTCTCCCTCCCTCTCCCTGACTTCTCTCCCTCTCTCCCTCCCTCTCCCTGACTTCTCTCCCTCTCTCCCTCCCTCTCCCTGACTTCTCTCCCTCTCTCCCTCCCTCTCCCTGCCTCTCCCTCTCTCCCTCCCTCTCCCTGCCTTCTCTCCCTCTCTCCCTCCCTCTCCCTGACTTCTCTCCCTCTCTCCCTGACTTCTCTCCCTCTCTCCCTCCCTCTCCCTGCCTTCTCTCCCTCTCTCCCTCCCTCTCCCTGCCTTCTCTCCCTCTCTCTCTCCCTCTCCCTGCCTTCTCTCCCTCTCTCTCTCCCTCTCCCTGCCTTCTCTCCCTCTATCCCTCCCTCTCCCTGCCTTCTCTCCCTCTCTCCCTCCCTCTCCCTGACTTCTCTCCCTCTCTCCCTCCCTCTCCCTGACTTCTCTCCCTCCCTCTCCCTGACTTCTCTCCCTCGCTCTCCCTGACTGCTGGCTGATTGAGGAGGAGTGACCCTGGACATATTGACTGAATCAGCCAGACAAATAAAACAAGCATTAAGTGTTTTTTTAATACTGTATGGGAATACATTACTCTCAGGATAATACGCTGAACTAATTGAAATGAAAAGCCATAGATGACCGGCTAGCCTCTTTTGCTAAATTAGATTTGGTGGAATTTAATATTTGTGCCGTGAATGATTCATTCCTTTGTATTTAACTGAGGGTTAAATGTATGTGTGTGTGTGTGTGTGTGTGTGTGTGTGTGTGTGTTAGTAACTGTGTATATTTGACTTTTGGCTTTACACACGCAAATTAGCAAAGAGTTGATGAGGGAGAGTGGAGAACACACACAGGGGACTATAAGCATAACATCACTGTAGCGAAGGTCTCAGTGTGTGTGAGGCCAGGGGGTGTTGAGTCAGACGGCTAGTAGAATAATGAGGGATACGAGGTGCCTCCGTACCTTAAAGGGCTTTGGCCCCATCTGATGACCCGGCGCCCAACTAATCAGTCCATTTGATATCTCACTGTGTAAATGGCCAGTGGCATGGTTCAGTAGGAGTGTTCAGTTAGCAGCAGTAGCAGTGGAGCGCAGGTTGGTGGGAGACAGTGTTGTCTTGTGGATGTGCTGAGATTAGTATGTATAAAATAGAGCTACTATTTATTCGGGGTTTGTGGCTTCCATGCATCTTTGCTGGCAAAAGTGTCTGTATTTCAATTACAGATGGTGTCTGGATAGTTTCTCACAATATGAGAATAACAAGCTGAGATTCCTCTCCAGTGTTTTATCTCAGCGTATTATTCAGGTCTGTGTTGTATCCATGAAGGCCATTTTCTTTCCAGTAGTACATCAAGATGCTGAGCATGAAATGGATAGCGTAGTCATAGGGTGGTGTGTGTGTATGTGTGTATGTGCATGTCTGTAGGGTGTGTGTGTGTAGGGTGTGTGTGTATGTGCGTGTGTGTAGGGTGCATGTGCGTGTCTGTAGGGTGTGTGTGTATGTGTGTATGTGCGTGTCTGTAGGGTGTGTGTATGTGCGTGTGTGTAGGGTGTGTGTATGTGCGTGTGTGTAGGGTGTATGTGCGTGTCTGTAGGGTGTGTGTGTATGTGCGTGTGTGTGCGTATGTGCGTGTGTGTGCGTAGGGTGCATGTGCGTGTCTGTAGGGTGTGTGTGTGTATGTGTGTGTCTGTAGGGTGTGTGTATGTGTGTGTCTGTAGGGTGTGTGTATGTGAGTGTGTGTAGGGTGTGTGTACTGTACAGTATGTGCTCATGATGTCAAATTGTTGCAGATATTTTTAGAATCTTTGGGAAAATATAATGTATGTATTGTATCCGGCTCAGATAGAGAGTGAACACATGGAAAATGTAATGTATGTATTGTATCCGGCTCAGATAGAGAGTGAACACATGGAAAATGTAATGTATGTATTGTATCTGGCTCAGATAGAGAGTGAACACATGGAAAATGTAATGTATGTATTGTATTCGGCTCAGATAGAGAGTGAACACATGGAAAATGTAATGTATGTATTGTATCTGGCTCAGATAGAGAGTGAACACATGGAAAATGTAATGTATGTATTGTATCCGGCTCAGATAGAGAGTGAACACATGGAAAATGTAATGTATGTATTGTATTCGGCTCAGATAGAGAGGGAACACATGGAAAATGTAATGTATGTATTGTATCTGGCTCAGATAGAGAGTGAACACATGGAAAATGTAATGTATGTATTGTATTCAACTCAGATAGAGAGTGAACACATGGAAAATGTAATGTATGTATTGTATTCGGCTCAGATAGAGAGCGAGCACATGGAAAATGTAATGTATGTATTGTATCTGGCTCAGATAGAGAGTGAACACATGGAAAATGTAATGTATGTATTGTATTCGGCTCAGATAGAGAGTGAACACATGGAAAATGTAATGTATGTATTGTATCCGGCTCAGATAGAGAGTGAACACATGGAAAATGTAATGTATGTATTGTATCTGGCTCAGATAGAGAGTGAACACATGGAAAATGTAATGTATGTATTGTATTCGGCTCAGATAGAGAGGGAACACATGGAAAATGTAATGTATGTATTGTATCCGGCTCAGATAGAGAGGGAACACATGGAAAATGTAATGTATGTATTGTATTCAACTCAGATAGAGAGTGAACACATGGAAAATGTAATGTATGTATTGTATTCGGCTCAGATAGAGAGCGAGCACTTGGAAAATGTAATGTATGTATTGTATCTGGCTCAGATAGAGAGTGAACACATGGAAAATGTAATGTATGTATTGTATCTGGCTCAGATAGAGAGCGAGCACATGGAAAATGTAATGTATGTATTGTATCTGGCTCAGATAGAGAGTGAACACATGGAAAATGTAATGTATGTATTGTATTCGGCTCAGATAGAGAGCGAGCACTTGGAAAATGTAATGTATGTATTGTATTCGGCTCAGATAGAGAGCGAGCACATGGAAAATGGGAGCAGAGACCAGGCAGGAAAAGAAAGAGAATGGAGGATAAAAGGATACACGTGTAAAAGTGGAGAAACAAAAGCTTTGCTTGAAATAGAGAAGTGTTTTTAATTCATTCTCAAAGAGAGACAGATTACCTATTGTAGATATTCAGTTTCCAATGGTTGCTGCATACCAGCATCTTGTGGGAGTTGATACTGTCGATATGTTAACGTGGCTGCCGTTGTTGAAAAAACGACCGTACAGTATATTTTGCCCTGGCGTCCCTAAATTCACTGTCATGTTGACTCAACCCCAGTTTGAATGTGAACTTGTCTTCCCGCTCAATGACAGAGAGAGGGAAAGCGTGTGAGAGAGGTATAGAGAAGGTGGCTGCCAGAGGCTTGTCTGTACTGTGCCACAGCTGGTGAGACAGTGTGCAGTCACAGTGTGGGAGAGGAAGTGCAGCCTCACTCCAGCGTCTGTGCAGCTCTATGCCCGCCTGCCGCTGTTAGGAGGATGGAGGGATGAGAGCCAGTGGATGGATGCATGCAGTGTGGGTTGTAATAGGGTTTGAACAATATCACATTTTGATAATAGTGATTTTAGGAATACAGTCGTTTAGCAGATGCTTTAATCCAAAGAGAAATTCCATGGTAACAGAATTACACTGAGACTGGGCCTCATTCAGCATGCTGAATATGTTCTAACTTTAAGTCGCTTTGGGGAAATTCCATGGTAACAGAATTACGCTGAGACTGGGCCTCATTCAGCATGCTGAATATGTTCTAACTTTAAGTCGCTTTGGGGAAATTCCATGGTAACAGAATTACACTGAGACTGGGCCTCATTCAGCATGCTGAATATGTTCTAACTTTAAGTCGCTTTGGGGAAATTCCATGGTAACAGAATTACGCTGAGACTGGGCCTCATTCAGCATGCTGAATATGTTCTAACTTTAAGTCGCTTTGGGGAAATTCCACGGTAACAGAATTACGCTGAGACTGGGCCTCATTCAGCATGCTGAATATGTTCTAACTTTAAGTCGCTTTGGGGAAATTCCATGGTAACAGAATTACACTGAGACTGGGCCTCATTCAGCATGCTGAATATGTTCTAACTTTAAGTCGCTTTGGGGAAATTCCATGGTAACAGAATTACGCTGAGACTGGGCCTCATTCAGCATGCTGAATATGTTCTAACTTTAAGTCGCTTTGGGGAAATTCCATGGTAACAGAATTACACTGAGACTGGGCCTCATTCAGCATGCTGAATATGTTCTAACTTTAAGTCGCTTTGGGGAAATTCCATGGTAACAGAATTACGCTGAGACTGGGCCTCATTCAGCATGCTGAATATGTTCTAACTTTAAGTCGCTTTGGGGAAATTCCATGGTAACAGAATTACACTGAGACTGGGCCTCATTCAGCATGCTGAATATGTTCTAACTTTAAGTCGCTTTGGGGAAATTCCATGGTAACAGAATTACGCTGAGACTGGGCCTCATTCAGCATGCTGAATATGTTCTAACTTTAAGTCGCTTTGGGGAAATTCCACGGTAACAGAATTACGCTGAGACTGGGCCTCATTCAGCATGCTGAATATGTTCTAACTTTAAGTCGCTTTGGGGAAATTCCATGGTAACAGAATTACACTGAGACTGGGCCTCATTCAGCATGCTGAATATGTTCTAACTTTAAGTCGCTTTGGGGAAATTCCATGGTAACAGAATTACGCTGAGACTGGGCCTCATTCAGCATGCTGAATATGTTCTAACTTTAAGTCGCTTTGGGGAAATTCCATGGTAACAGAATTACACTGAGACTGGGCCTCATTCAGCATGCTGAATATGTTCTAACTTTAAGTCGCTTTGGGGAAATTCCATGGTAACAGAATTACGCTGAGACTGGGCCTCATTCAGCATGCTGAATATGTTCTAACTTTAAGTCGCTTTGGGGAAATTCCATGGTAACAGAATTACACTGAGACTGGGCCTCATTCAGCATGCTGAATATGTTCTAACTTTAAGTCGCTTTGGGGAAATTCCACGGTAACAGAATTACACTGAGACTGGGCCTCATTCAGCATGCTGAATATGTTCTAACTTTAAGTCGCTTTGGGGAAATTCCATGGTAACAGAATTACACTGAGACTGGGCCTCATTCAGCATGCTGAATATGTTCTAACTTTAAGTCGCTTTGGGGAAATTCCATGGTAACAGAATTACACTGAGACTGGGCCTCATTCAGCATGCTGAATATGTTCTAACTTTAAGTCGCTTTGGGGAAATTCCACGGTAACAGAATTACACTGAGACTGGGCCTCATTCAGCATGCTGAATATGTTCTAACTTTAAGTCGCTTTGGGGAAATTCCATGGTAACAGAATTACACTGAGACTGGGCCTCATTCAGCATGCTGAATATGTTCTAACTTTAAGTCGCTTTGGGGAAATTCCATGGTAACAGAATTACACTGAGACTGGGCCTCATTCAGCATGCTGAATATGTTCTAACTTTAAGTCGCTTTGGGGAAATTCCATGGTAACAGAATTACACTGAGACTGGGCCTCATTCAGCATGCTGAATATGTTCTAACTTTAAGTCGCTTTGGGGAAATTCCATGGTAACAGAATTACACTGAGACTGGGCCTCATTCAGCATGCTGAATATGTTCTAACTTTAAGTCGCTTTGGGGAAATTCCATGGTAACAGAATTACACTGAGACTGGGCCTCATTCAGCATGCTGAATATGTTCTAACTTTAAGTCGCTTTGGGGAAATTCCATGGTAACAGAATTACACTGAGACTGGGCCTCATTCAGCATGCTGAATATGTTCTAACTTTAAGTCGCTTTGGGGAAATTCCATGGTAACAGAATTACACTGAGACTGGGCCTCATTCAGCATGCTGAATATGTTCTAACTTTAAGTCGCTTTGGGGAAATTCCATGGTAACAGAATTACACTGAGACTGGGCCTCATTCAGCATGCTGAATATGTTCTAACTTTAAGTCGCTTTGGGGAAATTCCATGGTAACAGAATTACGCTGATGCATATCAAACAAAAACCATTGATTTCAAATTATAACAAACCATAGAACATAGAATTTCCACTGAAAATGTAACAAAACACATTTACAGGAATAACTGTGCAAATACAAAGTTTGGTAACAGAATAAAACTGAGGGAGATTCTGTTACCAAACTTTGCATCTTGCACAGTTTTCCCAGTAAATGTTTTTATTTATTTACTGTGTAAATTGTTCAAAGAAGTCATTGTTGTATAGTTTGTTAAATCTTGAAATATTTTTTTGTTTGTTTGGCATACATTTAAAAAAAATCTGCGTGTAGTTCTGTTGCCATGGAAAGCGACTTTCCATGGCAGTGAACACATATTCAGTATGCTGTATGTGGCCCATTGCAGGAAATGAACCTACCATTTTGCTGTTGAAAACACCCTGATATGATGATTATATAACAAGTATATCGACTGGGGTCAAGTCCCGGTCACTCAACTTTTTATTATAGCTGTGCAGTTTTGGAAGGATCTCGTCAATGTTTTACATCATTTTGTTTTATTCTGCATTGTCCTACTTCATTAAAATATCATTTTAGATTTCATCCATATGTATGCCAACTATAACAAAGTAACCCTCTTTTTCACTCTCTACCCTTTCTCATGCTATCTCTTCCTCTCGCCCCTCTCCCGCTCTCCCTCTGTTCTTCTTTTCAAATTCAGTTCAAAGGTGAACTTTATTGGCTTATTGGCATGACTGCTGTGTTGCCAAAGCAGTTGAACACCGGATCAGCAGCACATCCCTCCCTCCCTCCCTCCCTCCCTCCCTCCCTCCCTCCCTCCCTCCCTCCCTCCCTCCCTCCCTCCCTCCCTCCCTCCCACATTCAGGTTCAAAAGAGTCTTTATTGGCAGGACATGGTTATACAAGTACTGCTCCAGTGTTAACACACAGCTAGTGCAGTAACGACAACCTCTTCCTCTCTGTCTGTTCTCTCTCTCCAATAATACTTCTCTATATTGTTTTTTACTGTTGGTGGGTTCCATGGGCTCCCGAGTGGCGCAGCGGTGTAAGACACTGCATCTACAGTCCTTGGTTCGAATCCAGGGTGCATCACATCTGGCTGCGATTGGGAGTCCCATAGGGCGGCGCATAATTGGCCCAGGGCCCTCTGGGTTTGGCCGGGGTAGGCCGTCATTGTAAAATAAAAACGTGTTCTTAACTGACTTACCTGGTTAAATATATAAAAATACAAGTAAAAATAATGTCTGTGTGCTCTGCAGAATGTGTGTGAGAGGAGAGAGAATAGATGGGAGTGAATTAAACATTTTTGATGTTGTAAAGGAGGTTACTGGGTTTACTGGCCATTGTTCCATTTACATATTGTTGTGTTTAAAAGCTTTGACAGCGTCGCCTTTCATGCCAGTCTGAATCTCAGGGAGAGCTAGTGTGTGTGGGAGTGTGTGGGAGTGTGTGTGTGTGTGTGTGTGTGTGTGTGTGTGTGTGTGTGTGTGTGTGTGTGTGTGTGTGTGTGTGTGTGTGTGTGTGTGCGTGTGTGTGTGTGTGTGTGTGTGTGTGTGTGTGTGTGTGTGTGTTGGAGAGGGAGACAGGTAAAGGAAAGTATGAGAGGTGGAAAGAGATGCTTGTCCTGTTGTCCCACTTCACAGACGGAGTCAGACCAAGTCAGAGAGTTAACAAGGGACTGATACTCTTAACAATTCATGAGTCCAGTGGCAGGTTGGATGCTCTCCCACCAGAACCTAAAAAGCCACAGCAGACACATGCCTTGTAGGAGTTTTGTCAGCCAGCCACGGCCCAAGGGCACGTTAGTGTGCCAGTGTCACGCCTGGCAGAACGAGGGCACACACGCACACACACACACACACACACACACACACACACACACACACACACACACACAGGCTCAGTGACAAAGCAGAGTGAGAGGCAGCCAGGGAAGGAGGAGGGACTGTGTAGATTGGCTTATTGTCTTACCCTGTCTTGTAACATGTTCCGCTTTGGAAATACTCCTGTCATGCCAATAAAGCAGATTTGAATTTTAATCGGGCTAATTGGTGGGAGCACGGGTAAGGAGGAGCTGCGAGGGAGGGAGAAAAAGGAGAAAGCGGGTGGTCTTTTCACAGTGACGGAGAGCGTACTTACATGTTGCCTGAAAAAGAACACATAGAAACTCAGACACTCGCTCACACAGAGACCTAGTTGACCTGTCTGAGCTGTCCATGAGGTGGGGATGTGTTCTGGGTGCAGGGTTAGAGGTGGAGGCTGACCACTGCCCCTGTCCTGCTCTGCCGTGTGTGTGTGGGCGTGTAAGAGTGAGCGCATTGAGGCAAACCTGGTGTTACCTCGAGCTCTGTGGGTGCTGGCACGGGGAGTCAGTGTCTGTTAGCACAGAGACGTCTGAGTGTGAAGTGGCGAGACGCGGCAACAGCATGACCATGGCTCAGGGCCTGATGTGGCGGAGAAAGAGGACAGGTGAAATTTAGGATGAGGGCAGAAAGAGAGGTAGGTAGGGAGGTAGGTAGGGAGGGAGGGAGGGAGGGAGGGAGGGAGGGAGAGAGAGAGAGAGAGAGAGAGAGAGAGAGGGCATGCAGCAAAGGAATGACATTGGCCATCTGCATGTCATGACCACAGGACTAACCTACTGTAAGACGGGGGTTTTGAGTGCATGTCATGACCACAGGACTAACCTACTGTAAGACGGGGGTTTTGAGTGCATGTCATGACCACAGGACTAACCTACTGTAAGACGGGGGTTTGAGTGCATGTCATGACCACAGGACTAACCTACTGTAAGACGGGGGGTTTGAGTGCATGTCATGACCACAGGACTAACCTACTGTAAGACGGGGGTTTTGAGTGCATGTCATGACCACAGGACTAACCTACTGTAAGACGGGGGTTTGAGTGCATGTCATGACCACAGGACTAACCTACTGTAAGACGGGGGTTTTGAGTGCATGTCATGACCACAGGACTAACCTACTGTAAGACAGGGGTTTGAGTGCATGTCATGACCACAGGACTAACCTACTGTAAGACGGGGGTTTTGAGTGCATGTCATGACCACAGGACTAACCTACTGTAAGACGGGGGTTTTGAGTGCATGTCATGACCACAGGACTAACCTACTGTAAGACGGGGGTTTTGAGTGCATGTCATGACCACAGGACTAACCTACTGTAAGACGGGGGTTTTGAGTGCATGTCATGACCACAGGACTAACCTACTGTAAGACGGGGGTTTTGAGTGCATGTCATGACCACAGGACTAACCTACTGTAAGACGGGGGTTTTGAGTGCATGTCATGACCACAGGACTAACCTACTGTAAGACGGGGGTTTTGAGTGCATGTCATGACCACAGGACTAACCTACTGTAAGACGGGGGTTTTGAGTGCATGTCATGACCACAGGACTAACCTACTGTAAGACGGGGGTTTTGAGTGCATGTCATGACCACAGGACTAACCTACTGTAAGACGGGGGTTTTGAGTGCATGTCATGACCACAGGACTAACCTACTGTAAGACAGGGGTTTTGAGTGCATGTCATGACCACAGGACTAACCTACTGTAAGACGGGGTTTTGAGTGCATGTCATGACCACAGGACTAACCTACTGTAAGACGGGGGTTTTGAGTGCATGTCATGACCACAGGACTAACCTACTGTAAGACGGGGGTTTTGAGTGCATGTCATGACCACAGGACTAACCTACTGTAAGACGGGGGTTTTGAGTGCATGTCATGACCACAGGACTAACCTACTGTAAGACGGGGGTTTTGAGTGCATGTCATGACCACAGGAGATGTTGTGGGCTGGTCAGTATTTCTGCAGCTTTTCTATTAAGACAGAGATGGTAATGGGAGTAAAGATGTCAGACTGCTGCAGCCCTCAGTGGGTTGCCGTCTAAAGACAAGAAATGCGCCATAGAGAAACGGGTTTCAGTCAGCTAACGTCTCATGTCGAAAGGCAAAACAAAGAGCTCTCCGTTTTTTTCTTTGGTCTTCCGTTGGTTCCTCTTCTCTTTTCCCTGGAAGGGCTGCTGTGACGGGTGGTTACATTATAATCACAATCATGTTAGGGGCAAAATTAGCCAAATATTTTAATCAAGACCTGGGATTTTTTAATTAGGGTTCAAAAAGTAGTTAGAATAAGGTCAGCGCTAATTAGGTGATGGTCTGACAAATGTGAGAACTAATTAAGTCTGCATGTGTTTGATTAAAGATAAGGAGGTTTTTATGATAAGAAATATGATGATGAAGCATGAGAGCAGGGAAGAGAGGGGAAGAGAGGGGAAGAGAGGCAGGTCTAATTGAGGTAGAGCTAATACTTGTGAGAGAGCTGGAGAGAGACAGAGAGAGAGAGACAGAATGAGACACAAGTGAGTGAACATGTTCATTACCTTTTTTGAAACTCATTTTGATTATGTATTCTGAGTGCATGCATTATTTGTGTTCATATCAGCATGTTTGATTGGACAATTCTGTTAGCAATTATGTACTTTATGAGGTGTTGTGTGTGTGTATCCTGCACTGTAGATTTTAAACAAGCTAGTCTTCTAGCTATACCCAGCTGTTCCTTCTCTCTCTTTCTCTCTCTCCCCTGCTCTCTCTCTCTCTCTCTTTCTCTCTCCCACTTGCTCTCTCTCTCTCCCCCTCTCTCTTTCACTCTCTATCTCTCTCTCCTGCTTGCTCTCTCTCTCTCTCTCCCTCTTGCTCTCCTCTCTTTCTCTCCGTCTTGCTCTCCTGCCTCGCTCTTGCATCTCTACCCATCAGGCAGTGCAGAGCAGCAGTCAATAGCAACCCCCCCTCGCTCATGTTCAAAGAACCCCTTATAGGCAGGATAGAAATATGCATTGTCAAAACCTTGGAGCAGACAGCGCACTCACACAAGTAGAAAAACAGCAATGGTGGTTATGAAAAAAAATCAAATACACTTGAACATTCTTCAAAACGGCAAAAAATCTATATTGTTGCTGTTGGCAGAAACCCGGTACTCTTACAGGCTTGCAGTAATGCAGAGCACACCCACATACGGAATACAATGTACATTGAATACTTGTGTGGGTTCAGGTGGCGTGGACTATATGACCTCACTATACTGTATATGCTGTACTGTAGGTAACTTTGTCCCAGTACTCCTTATGCTGTGCATATAGTGCATAAATGTATCACGGTGTGTTTTTGCCTCTTGCATACAGGTTGTGCATTGGTGTGTCCCTGCGTGTGTAATTGAAATACCTGAGTTATTGACTCTCTCCCCCCAAGTCTGATGGCAGCTTGGTGAGTGTGTGAGCTCTCTCATTGGACCGCCGTGGGGCAGGCAGCCAGGCAGAAAGAGGAACTATCTCCGGCTCTGTCAGATAGGGCTGGTAATAGTCAGGGACCTCACGATGTTAGGTGCCGAAATGGATTGCGATTTCCATGATTCTATATGTATTGTGATCCCATACTGCGATTTGATGTTCCAAACATATTGCTCACTATATGTCTGCTGCAGAGAGATGAGAAAGCATGAGAACATTTGTTTTGATCAGTCAGGAAATTAAAGTGCTGAAGACATGGTGGCTCACTATTTAAAAAGAAGATGGAGAACAAGCTATAAGATGAAAAATACCAGAGTTTTGGTGCAGGTACAGCCGACCAGCGCTAGCTAACGCTACCTAGAAAATAAATATATGTGTTTTTTTTACAAATTGATACCTCGAGTCAAAGTATCAATATAATATTGTCAAGAAATAATATAGTGATATGTAACTGAATCGGTTATTCCCCCTCATCACTACTGTCAGGGCTTCTGGGTGCTGCTGAGAGGAGGCCATACATGTACATCCTGTCTGTCTCTGACAGCACCAATCGGCTGTGGGTTAGCAGCTGTGGCTGGCGCTGCCCTGACTCCCTGGCCCGCTACTGCTCACTCACTCTGCAGTCTGTACCAGGTCACAGCCCACCAGCCACCCGCTCCCCTCATTGTTACCATAGACCCCCCCCCCTCCCTCCATACTCACCTTCTCTCATGATTCCATTGCTCTCTCTGACTAATTTCTCTCCCTCCTTTCTTTTCTGTCGATTCCTCTCTCTTTAACCCTCTTCGTTCCTCACCCAGCGTACTCTCTCTGTCTCTGTCTGTCTCTCTCTTTAACCCTCTTCATTCCTCACCCAGCGTACTCTCTCTGTCTCTGTCTGTCTCTCCCTTTATCCCTCAGTGTTGTTCCCTCTCTCCCCTTATTATTTAGCCTCTGTCTTACGGTCCAGTACAGTAGACTGCAGTGGCTGCTTGGGACAGACAGGGACACACTCCCTCCTCAGGCATTTTAATGTGTGCTAATCGATACCCCAGCGCTCAGGGAGGTGATAATTCAGACTGACCTTAATTATTGTTGCTGTAAATGAAGCCAGTCTTTATTTGGCTCTGGGTCTTTTTTCTCTCTTTTCTTCTTCTCCTCTTTTTTTTGCTAATGAAAATTCTGCGGACCTCTGGCTCTCTGAATGACTGCATGGGCCAGTACATTAACACTGCTCTTAGAAAGAGAGGAGGGGAGCTGCAGGGGACCGTGTGGAGGAGGGGGGCTGGAAATTCAATTATAACTGTGTCCCGGCAGTAATTTCACTGGAATAAATGGGACAGGGAGCGGGAGAGGAGATAGAGAGAGATCACAGGAGAGAGGGACATGAGAAAGAAAGTGGCAAAAGGGGATGAGATGGGATGAAGGTAGTGTGTAGAGGGACACATGGAGGAGGGCTAGAGGGTCAATCATGGCCTAGTGGAGAGGAGGGTACAGTGGAAATTTACATTGACTTAGACATGTAGAATATACTGTTGTGGAATATACTGTTTATTCACAGTTATTGTGTATGATATATCATATGTAAGTGGCAAACACACACAGCATACTTATTCACCCCTTTCTGCTGTGCCTTTTCAGTGGTTTAGTCTGATCTCATTCATGTGGAAACAAGGTAACGGATCAACCCATGTGCGTCCCCTGGGTTATAGAGGTTAGGCTTTGATGTTGAGTGAAGCACGGATTCCTAAGCCAAAGAGATTTCAATACCCTGCCCGGCTGACAGACACGCCTGGTTTTACACTCCGACGCACACACTGACACACACAGAAACACGGCCGCACACACGCACACACACACACACACACACATATACAGTATTGGGAAACAACTGCAGAGTGTTGTCTAGACGCCTCCTCTCCAGTTCAATATTCAATGTGGACATGTAACATAGCATTACTGACCTCCACTCTTCTGTTCCCCAGGATGACAACTCTATGTTCTTCCAGTTCGGCCCGTCCATCGAGCAGCAGGCCTCGGTCATGCTCAACATCATGGAGGAGTACGACTGGTACATCTTCTCCATCGTCACCACATACTACCCCGGATACCTGGACTTTGTCACCAAGGTAGCTCACTGATACACGACAGGGTAGCTCTCTCTTTTTCCCTCCTTCCTTTGAATAGTGCCACCAGGCAGTCCATGAGCAGATTGTAACGTCACCGTGGACTTATCGTCTTAACTTCTAGGATAGTGATAGGAAGGCAACTACTAAGCCGGCGGCTAATCTCAACTTGTTCATGTAGTCAGGAAGTGTCAGTAGGTATTTAAATACTGTTGCGTTGAGAGAAATCAGATTGGCCCTGTCAAATGGCCCTTCAGCCCTCTCACACGCCTCTGTCTTCCTCAATGTCCTTGAACACTTATTGTGATAACTCAATATGACATATTATCATACCCGACCCTACCTCTCACCCACCTACTTCTTCCTCCCTGGTCCCTCCGTCCCTCCCTCTACCCTGTAGATCCGGAGCACCATAGAGAACAGCTTTGTGGGCTGGGAGCTGGAGGAGGTTCTGCTGCTGGACATGTCAGTGGATGATGGAGACTCTAAGATCCAGAACCAGCTGAAGAAGCTGCAGAGCCCCGTCATCCTGCTGTACTGCACTAAGGAGGAGGCCAACACCATCTTCGAAGTGGCCCACTCCGTAGGGATCACGGGCTACGGCTACACCTGGATCGTCCCCTCACTGGTAGCTGGGGACGCTGAAGTGATCCCTGCCGAGTTCCCTACAGGTTGGTTTGGAAAAAGTTCTATGTGATTTATCTCTATTTAAAGTCTATGATTGGTTGCTGTTTTGATGTTGATTTATAGTTGGGAATATGTGGGACCAGGTAGCTGGTACTGATCAAAACCTAATCTGAAATCCATGCACACAATGCATATTTTTGGGTGCAAAATCTTACATTGATATTTCTGCATGATTTACGATAAATCATCGTAAATCGCTTGCATCTCAAGTTGATGGATATGGCCCTTAATAATGTATTACCATGTTAGATATGTAAATCATATGATGTGTGATGGTCGAGTGGGCGAGGTAATGAACACGTTTTTCTGCAGGTTTTAACTGTCCCTTGAGAAGGTTTGTCCTGCACATTAGTCTGTGACAGATGGCAGATACTGCATGAATTAAGGGTGTTTTGTGTCAAACTGTCAAAATCAACACTTCAGTTTATCACTGTTGGATGAATTTACAGTATAGGCCTTACAGTAACCTTCAGAATGTGAATTGTCTCACTAAGTTCATATTTCTAGCACATGTAGGCCTATACCTTCAATGGAGAACTTACTAACTAATTTAGAGTACAAATAATGTGGTATGCGATATAGTTAAGGCCTGGTGTTTGCGATGGTTCAGTGTGAAGCCAAGGTGCACGCTAACATGCTAATTTGTTAACAGGCACGCTAAATACTTTTCGGCCATATTTGATGGCCTCCAATCCTCATAAGTAATTCCACTGATGCGTTCCTTAAGTGGCACTCTGGGGAAATACAGTATCTCAATCTCACCTCCTCCCCCTCCACTATCCCTCTCTCTCCTCCTTCTCCTCTATCCCTCTTTCTCCTCCTCCTCCTCTATCTCTCTCTCCTCCTCATCCTCCTCTATCCCTCTCTCCTCCTTCTCCTCCTCTATCCCTCCCCCTTCCTCTATCCCTCTCTCTTTCGCAATTCACTTAAACACACATCTCGTGACGCATAGATATTGCTAACGTATTTAGCATGTGACCCTCCTAATCTTACATCACAGACAATGATGAGCTGTCTGGCACCAATGGCGTGGTTTTGTAATCAGGTCCTCCAATCAACAGATAGAATGAGAAGGAGGGGCGGGGAGTAGAGGACTACTGCAGTTCAAATGGAAGGACAAGGGGTCTGGTTCTCAGAGCACAAGTGCTCACACACCTCTAAGTCAACACCATTGTCCTCCTCTTCCTGTTTACCCCCATTGCTAAGGGAGATGAGATTGTCTAAGTTGTTGCAACATTTTCCTCATGTCCGGAGATGGACAGGTCCCACTGGCTACCAACCAACCAACCCTTTCCACTAGCATGCACACACTCTAGTTCTATAATATCATTTTTGTAGGGTGAATATAAAAGCCTTGAGAAAGTGTCAACAGTGTGTGACATTAGATATGGTCCTGGAGAGACTGAGCTGTCATCCCAGAGCCCCGTGGGTCTACAGGTTGGATGCTGTCTGTCTATTTCTGTCCAGTTCCCTGGTAATGGATTGGCCAGTCCCTGTCAAGTGGGCCGCAGCAGACAGAGAGGGCGTGAGGATGCAGTTTGACTGAGAAAAGAGGAGTGGGGTGGCTGTCAGTGGTGTGTGGCACACGCCTCATAGTGTGTTTAGCCCCTTGAGTGCATAACCTCTTTTCCTCTACTCTCTTTCTCTATCTCCCCCCTGTCACTGTCTCCTCTGTCGACTGTATGTCATGGATCTCTCTCTTTCTGCTCTCCCTTTCTCTCTTTCTGCTCTCCCTTTCTTCCTATTCTCATCACTCATCACTCATCACTATTCTCATCTGTTTCTGCCTCTTCCCTCAATTCTTTCTCTCTCTCTCTTGCTCTCTCTATCCACCCCCTCCTTCTCATCTCTCTCTCTCTCTGTCTCTCTGCAGGTTTAATCTCTGTGTCGTATGACGAGTGGGACTACGGCCTGGAGGCTCGCGTGCGCGATGGGGTGGCTGTCATCGCCATGGCAACCTCCACCATGATGCTCGACAGGGGGGCACACACCCTGATGAAGTCTGAGTGCCACGGGGCCACGGACAAGAAGGGGCCCATTGCTGGGAACCCCAATGAGGTGCTCAGGTAAATCTGGGGCGGATCACCTATCAACCCTTTGAAATCTTTCAACATCTGCACACACAAAGAGTAACACACACATACACACACATCTCCCTCCCAAAACAGCCCCCCTCCCCGTGCTGCACCCCCACACCCAGACTTTCCTCTGCTGGGCCTTTTGAACTGGTTGTGATGCGGAGCGTTCTGCCGCGTTTTAATTGGTCCCAGTGGCGTTTCAGTCTGAGAACAGTAGCCCGTTGTAGCCCGTTGCGCTGCTCTGTTGAACTGAGTGGGGTATTGCATTCCGGAGCAGTTCCACCCTACTCTGTGTTTTGCCACTCTGCCTCTATGTGTTGGGGGATTGTTGGGCATCCTGTTGGGACACCAAAGTGGGTTTGGTCGCTTACAAAAATCCTGTTTCCTCCACTGATTCGGGGCTTGTTGGGAGCGGCTGAGTGCTATTTCTGTTGCTGTATCACAGCAGCACCTGGGGATGCTCTGAGCTTTCTCTCGCACAAGCATTTCTGGTTGCAGTTCAAAGCCTAACTGAGTCTAGCTCACTTCGGAAGCTCTGCCTGCTGTATTGTCTCACAGGAAGCTGTCAGGTGTCATTTCAGCGTAGGCCTCTTACGTTGTGCCGTAGTTGTTTGCCCCTGCCCAGTGCTTTTAGATAACGGCACAGCTACTTTCCCCGGTATATTGTCCTCTGTAATACTCTCCCCAGCCGCCTCTAACCCACTGTTTCATAATCAACTAGGCTGTGCATTTGATTAAATCATGCTGAACTGTTCTCAGATCGGGCTCTGGTTTTACTTGAACTAACCTGTTTGTTGATAACCTCTGTCTTCAGGGGGTCAATGAGCTGATTAGCAGCAAGCCCACAGATAGTCAGATAGACTCTCAATCAGTGCTTCCTCTCATGTGATAGATACGGCACTATGGGGCTATGAGAGCAGCCTGATGGGATGCCAGGGGTTATCAGACCTATAACAGCCTATATGACTACGTATCGTACTTTTGTTGTTTCTTTTAATGTATCGGGGGAAAAGATAAAGAAGTCTATGGCCACTTACACATAGCCTTTCTGTGGGACTCGAGCTGAAATATGTTGATACCTTGCTGGACTTCCCTTCAGGGTTTTTCACTTATTGAATCCCGGAGAGTTAGGGGACCTGATTGGCGCTTTAAGTCATGTGCGGAAAAACAAAATGAAAATCCTGTATTTGCCCGAGGTATTTGTCAAGGATCTAGGACACAGGTATAAGGTATCATATGTGAGTGGTGTGTTTTTTTTAATTGTAAATGAATGGTTATTTTTCTTTCCTTATAAGAGAATCATGTTGGAGTCAGTAGAAACACAACATGGAATACATTGAATGACTTTTACCTGTACTTTTACGTACTGGTAGAGGATAGTATGGACCGTTCCATTAGTGGAACCTGAAGGCACCTGGATCATGGTCTAACAAAGCTGACTCTGACCCACCTCAACAGGAACAGGTTACATGTTAGAAATGAGCAGTGTGTTGGAAAAGGGGTCAAGTGCTTTTAAGTGTTGTGGAAATGTAGGTCTGCGGTAGTTTGTCTGTTGGAGAAGACAAAAGCTTGAGCAGTATTTTGACCCTGCATGGTCTTTGGAGTGACCTCTGCCAGGTCCAGTCAGAAGGCAGCTGCAGTCCATAAACTCCTGCTGAGTATCTGTTATGGGGATGGAAGTGGGCTACTTCACAGAGCTTTTGGGCGATGGATGTAAAATGGTTCCTGTTTATGATGGGGCTTTAATGGAACTGGGTCAGACTGCTGGTCTCTCTTTCTCTCTCTCTTTCTGTCTTTATTTCTCTCTCTATTTCTGTCTTTATTTCTCTCTCTATTTCTGTCTTTATTTCTCTCTCTATTTCTGTCTTTATTTCTCTCTCTATTTCTGTCTTTATTTCTCTCTCTATTTCTGTCTTTATTTCTCTCTCTATTTCTGTCTCTCTTTCTCTCTCTATTTCTGTCTTTATTTCTCTCTCTATTTCTGTCTTTATTTCTCTCTCTATTTCTGTCTTTATTTCTCTCTCTTTCTGTCTTTATTTCTCTCTCTTTCTGTCTTTATTTCTCTCTCTCTTTCTGTCTTTATTTCTCTCTCTATTTCTGTCTTTATTTCTCTCTCTATTTCTGTCTTTATTTCTCTCTTTAATTCTGTCTTTATTTCTCTCTCTATTTCTGTCTTTATTTCTCTCTCTATTTCTGTCTTTATTTCTCTCTCTATTTCTGTCTTTATTTCTCTCTCTATTTCTGTCTTTATTTCTCTCTCTCTCTCTCTCTTTCTCTCTGTCTCTGTCTCCCTCTCTCTCTCCATCTCTCACTCTGTCGCACACGCACGCACGCACGCACGCACACACACACACACACACACACACACACACACACACACACACACACACACACACACACGTACTGTATCTACATAATCTGACATGTGGCCTGTGTGTTCACCGTACTGTATCTACATAATCTGACATGTGGCCTGTTTGTTCACCGTACTGTATCTACATAATCTGACATGTGGCCTGTTTGTTCAGCGTACTGTATCTACATAATCTGACATGTGGCCTGTGTGTTCACCGTACTGTATCTACATAATCTGACATGTGGCCTGTGTGTTCACCGTAATGTATCTAAATAATCTGACATGTGGCCTGTGTGTTCACCGTACTGTATCTACATAATCTGACATGTGGCCTGTGTGTTCACCGTACTGTATCTACATAATCTGACATGTGACCTGTGTGTTCACCGTACTGTATCTACATAATCTGTCATGTGACCTGTATGTTCACCGTACTGTATCTACATAATCTGACATGTGGCCTGTGTGTTCACCATACTGTATCTACATAATCTGACATGTGGCCTGTGTGTTCAGCGTACTGTATCTACATAATCTGACATGTGGCCTGTGTGTTCACCGTACTGTATCTACATAATCTGACATGTGGCCTGTTTGTTCACCGTACTCTATCTACATAATCTGACATGTGACCTGTGTGTTCACCGTACTGTATCTACATAATCTGACATGTGACCTGTGTGTTCACCGTACTGTATCTACATAATCTGTCATGTGGCCTGTATGTTCACCGTACTGTATCTACATAATCTGACATGTGGCCTGTGTGTTCACCGTACTGTATCTACATAATCTGACATGTGGCCTGTGTGTTCACCGTACTGTATCTACATAATCTGACATGTGACCTGTGTGTTCACCGTACTGTATCTACATAATCTGACATGTGGCCTGTGTGTTCACCGTACTGTATCTACATAATCTGACATGTGACCTGTGTGTTCACCGTACTGTATCTACATAATCTGACATGTGACCTGTGTGTTCACCGTACTGTATCTACATAATCTGACATGTGGCCTGTGTGTTCACCGTACTGTATCTACATAATCTGACATGTGACCTGTGTGTTCACCGTACTGTATCTACATAATCTGTCATGTGACCTGTGTGTTCACCGTACTGTATCTACATAATCTGACATGTGACCTGTGTGTTCACCGTACTGTATCTACATAATCTGACATGTGGCCTGTGTGTTCACCGTACTGTATCTACATAATCTGACATGTGGCCTGTGTGTTCACCGTACTGTATCTACATAATCTGACATGTGGCCTGTGTGTTTACCGTACTGTATCTACATAATCTGACATGTGAACTGTGTGTTCACCGTACTGTATCTACATAATCTGACATGTGGCCTGTGTGTTCACCGTACTGTATCTACATAATCTGTCATGTGGCCTGTGTGTTCACCGTACTGTATCTACATAATCTGACATGTGGCCTGTTTGTTCAGCGTACTGTATCTACATAATCTGACATGTGGCCTGTGTGTTCACCGTACTGTATCTACATAATCTGACATGTGGCCTGTGTGTTCACCGTACTGTATCTACATAATCTGTCATGTGGCCTGTGTGTTCACCGTACTGTATCTACATAATCTGACATGTGGCCTGTGTATTCACCGTACTGTATCTACATAATCTGACATGTGGCCTGTGTGTTCACCGTACTGTATCTACATAATCTGACATGTGGCCTGTGTGTTCACCGTACTGTATCTACATAATCTGACATGTGGCCTGTGTGTTCACCGTACTGTATCTACATAATCTGACATGTGGCCTGTGTGTTCACCGTACTGTATCTACATAATCTGACATGTGGCCTGTATGTTCACCATACTGTATCTACATAATCTGACATGTGACCTGTGTATTCACCGTACTGTATCTACATAATCTGACATGTGGCCTGTGTGTTCACCGTACTGTACATAATCTGTCATGTGGCCTGTATGTTCACCGTACTGTATCTACATAATCTGACATGTGGCCTGTGTGTTCACCGTACTGTATCTACATAATCTGACATGTGGCCTGTGTGTTCACCGTACTGTATCTACATAATCTGACATGTGGCCTGTGTGTTCACCGTACTGTATCTACATAATCTGACATGTGGCCTGTGTGTTCACCGTACTGTATCTACATAATCTGACATGTGGCCTGTGTGTTCACCGTACTGTATCTACATAATCTGACATGTGGCCTGTGTGTTCACCGTACTGTATCTACATAATCTGACATGTGGCCTGTGTGTTCACCGTACTGTATCTACATAATCTGTCATGTGGCCTGTGTGTTCACCGTACTGTATCTACATAATCTGACATGTGGCCTGTGTGTTCACCATACTGTATCTACATAATCTGACATGTGGCCTGTGTGTTCACCGTACTGTATCTACATAATCTGACATGTGGCCTGTGTGTTCACCGTACTGTATCTACATAATCTGACATGTGGCCTGTGTGTTCACCGTACTGTATCTACATAATCTGACATGTGACCTGTGTGTTCACCGTACTGTATCTACATAATCTGACATGTGGCCTGTGTGTTCACCGTACTGTATCTACATAATCTGACATGTGGCCTGTGTGTTCACCATACTGTATCTACATAATCTGACATGTGGCCTGTGTGTTCACCGTACTGTATCTACATAATCTGACATGTGGCCTGTGTGTTCACCGTACTGTATCTACATAATCTGACATGTGGCCTGTGTGTTCACCGTACTGTATCTACATAATCTGACATGTGGCCTGTGTGTTCACCGTACTGTATCTACATAATCTGTCATGTGGCCTGTGTGTTCACCGTACTGTATCTACATAATCTGACATGTGGCCTGTGTGTTCACCGTACTGTATCTACATAATCTGA